>NC_081176.1:30183851-30263851 GCF_012432095.1 Onychostoma macrolepis | reverse complement strand
TTCAACCGAACACAATGCAGTGTTAAGACCTGATCTGAGCTTGCCTGTCACAGCCAAATGCTGCATATCAGAGAGCTGCACAGGAATACAGGCCGTCCAGCACTTCAGACCGTCCCTCATGAACAGAGGATTGAGAGAAATAGGATTAGAGGGAAAATCATATAAGCAGTTAATTGAACAACAATACCTTTATTCAGAGAATGTTGGATCAGAATCTGAGAACTGCACACTCCAAAAGTGAAAAGCTGGGATGTAGCCTTTTTTTCATTTGACTTTGAATTGAATCCCTTTAGAGTTCTTGGAATTGTACATTAATGTTACACGTAGTGTATATAAAATATGATTACATTCAAAATAAAACTAATAGAGTGTATTGATATTTACAACAAAATATTTACTTTTTATTTAGTCCGTTAGGTATTATGCACTTACATATGTAATTACCATGTAATAAACACACATTTAAAGTTAGCATTTTCTTTAAAGCAATTACCATGTATCTCTCATCTGAGTGCATGATACTCCAAAAAGGTTGGTTTGCTGGGATCTAGCCTTTTTGTTTTTCACTGAATTACAATTTTTTTTTTCAGTAGTTTTAGTAGTTTTCAGTAGTTTTGAATTTAATGTAAGTGAAATTGATATAATTGTGTAATAACACTAACAATACCTATTTAGAAGTTGCTGATCATAATTATATATGAATACATGCTGTTTATTAGTTATTACACAGTACGTACATTTGTGAATTTTCTTTAAAACAATGATCCTAGGCACAATACAACAAAAAGTTGACGTTAAAAGAAATACTTGCTGAATTTGTGAAAGGTTTTCAGTAATTTTGTTGTTTCGTGTATTTAATGTAAATTGAACTACTCAAAATTAAACACTCACAAAAAATATTTAGAAGTTGCTGAACATTCTATTTGATACATGTTGCTCATTAGTTATTACACAGTACTTACATATGTAATTACAATGTTATAAACCCATTTTGGAGTTTTAATTTTCTTTAAAAAAAAAATATAATCCATCTCTCATCTGAGAGCATGCTATTCCAGAAAAATTGTGGAAATGGTGCGTTTTCACTTGACAAAAAAAAAAAAAAAAAATTATGAAGAGTTTTCATTCATTTGGTTTCATGTATTTAATGTAAAATAGTTAAAATAACACCAACACAAACTATTTAGAAGTTGCTAAACATAATTCTATATTTAAAACATGTTGTTTATTAGTTGCTAATCAGTATGTGTATCTATAATTAACTTAAATACAAAATCAAAAAACAATCAATAACAATTAAACAGATCTGCATTGCAATGTATTCTTTCTACTTCTGTAGTCTGACTTTATGACATCCTGTGTCACTCTAATATGTTTAAATGGAAGCAACTGAAATGGAATAATTTTATTGAGCAGTGGTAATTGATACACATTTATTTGCATGTAAAATGTAGGTGAGGTGTGTGAGTGTGTGTGTTGTGGGATTACAGGGATTCCTGGCGCTCTCTCTCTGGGGAGGCTGGTCAGGATGGTGTGTCCCCAGGGTACGGCCGCAGCACACTGGCTGTGTGTTCCCATATAATGAGGGTCAACAACAGTTGTTTAATTTAGCTTCCACAAAAGGCAAAAGAAACCACCAGCTTTTCAAATCTCAAAGGCCGGGACTGTCACCCAAATCAAGATGTATGGATTTGATTCATGTCTTGTCCCCATTCTGGTGAATATCCAGCGGGTCGAGCTTTTCCCAGAAGTAAAATGAGACTTTCATGAAATGTGTGACGCAAGAAATCAAATTTTAAATGGTTAGTCACACAATGAGAAAGAAAGAGTGGAAATTCCTAAGTCTAGTCTTTTACTGGTTTTATGTGGGATATAATTGATTTAATATCCAATTTTAATGTTGTGATATGATCATTTATGATTGATTTTATTGTTATTTTAATTTAGGATTGATAGTATTATTGTTTTGTGATATCATATTTGTGTGCATGGAATTACAAAGAAAGTGACACAAATTGTCATAAAATGTCTGTCATGCACAGCATACCTGTATTAAATTGATCAGATTTCCACAATTTGTTACTCATGTCTCACTAAATGAATAAACAATATGGTTGTAAACAATGTGTTTAATGCAAATACAATTAATCATAATTCTAATAACATGAACAAAAACTATTTAGAAGTTGCTGAACATAGGTGTATATTTAATAAATGTTATTCATTAGTTATTACACATTTATAAATAAGTAATTACAATGTAACAAACACTAAGTTTAAATAGATAGATAAGGGTTTTTTTCAGAAATCATCTGGACTGGATATTAGCATATTTTTATTACTATATCAGTAAATAGATTATTCACTGTTAAAAAAAAAAAAAGACATTTGAACTTGTATTGACAATGAATTTATTTCATTATGCATTTATGTATTTTTATAGAAGATCAAATGTAACAGACTTTGTTTGCTATTGTTCACTCGTCCCATATGTGTAAGTGACACGCGAGTGGCAGTGTTGTCAGTGTTAGCGGTTGAGTCTGTGTCTATGCTGGTATTTGTGTAGGGGGCGAGATGATGATGTAGATGATGTATTTGTTTGTAGGGGGTGTCGGGGCTCTTTAGTGCTCGACTGAGAGGAAAACCTGCTGTAGTGATCCAGCCTGATGAAAAGTGAGGCTACCGCTGGGCGCTGAGAAAATGAGAGCCATTACTGGGCCAAAAACACTGTCATTTGGGTAAAGAATGAGCCAGCGAGAGGTGCAGCCGGGCTGGGATACAGAGCTTGATGTTACAAAAGGGGGGCCAAGGGGGAGACGGCAATTTTACCTGGCAGGGCTTTGAGGTGCCAGCGACGCGCAGATGAGACTGCAATCAGAAGGCAAAGGCCTTCTCGTGCTTTGTGCCGAGGTGGTCAGAACTGTAAGGAAAATGAGTCGGCAGAGCTGAGCCATGCCCAAAGACTCTAGAGTCAATATCAATGCAGAAAAACCAACAGTACAACAGTGTCTGAGATTCTGATATCTCCCATAAATATGTTGTTTGATTCGATACAAACTGTTTTATGAAAACACATAACTTCAATGTTTGTTGAGATTTCATTTGGAAAATAAACTAAATTGGCTGTACTAAACTAATACTTAAAGTTGTGTCAATTTTACTAATAATTATGTGTGACATGTTTAATAATAATAATAATAATAATAATAATAGATTAGCTGTACTAAACCAATTCTTACACTTGCAAAATAATAATAATTATTATTATTATCATCTTTATTATTGTTGTTGTTAGTTATTATTACTGATCATTTTTATCATTATTAATTTGGTCACACTTTATATTAAGTGGACTTAACTACTATGTACTTGCATCAAAAAATAAGTACAATGTACTTATTGTGTTCATATTGTATTGCAAAACACTTTTGCTGTTATTGAGGTGGGACATGGGTAAGGTTAGGGACAGGTTTGATGGTATGGGTAGGTTTAAGGGTGGGTTAAGGTGTAAGTGATGGGTCAACAGTGTAATTATAAATGTAATTACAGAAATTAATTACAGATGTAATTATATATCGGTATTTTAAAAAAATATAAGTACAATATAAAAACATTTATGCACACAATAAGTGCATTGTACCAAATGATTAATTTAAATGTAAGTACACAGTTGTTAAGGCCACCTAATATAAAGTGAGACCATTAATTTTAATAAATTATAATTTTTATTATGGTTGATAAACAACAATAAGAACAATAAAAATAAAATAATATGTGACATGTTTAATAATAATAATAATAATGATAATAATAATAATAATAATATCATTAGCTGTTTTAAAATAATTCTTACACTTGTGACATCTTAATAATAATTGTATTATTATCTTTATTATTGTTGTTGTTAGTTGTTATGATTATTGATATTTTTATAATTACTAACTTTTATAACTTATAATTGTTATTATTGTTGATAAACAACAACAATAAACAAGAACAATAAAAATAAAATATTAGCCCTAATAAAACAAGTCTTACACTTGTGAAATCTTTATTTTTGACTATTGTTGTTGTTGTTCTTACTCATTTTTAAATAATTATGAATATTAATATGTTTTATTATAATTGTTATTATAGTTGACAACAAAGTATAATAATAATAATAATAATAATAATTATTATTATTATTATTTCATAAAGAAAATGTGAGTGTTGTTTCCATCACAATCCTAGGGTTTTGTTGCCAGCGCTATACTATGCAGTTGCTAGGGTGTTCTGGGTGTTTTTAGAGAGTTGCTAAGGTGTGGCCATGTGGTTGCTAGGGTGATCTAGGTTGGTGCTTACTGGTTCAAGCTTAAAGTATTTCTTCACTCATTTTAGCGTCCGCCAAGTGAAAACTCACATTTGGTGAATTAGGATTAGTATAAGCAATAGTGTCTGCATTAAATATTATTCCAAAGAAAATAACAAACGTGTTTGAAAGTGAGCAGATCTGTATATTGTAGTTTCCTGTGAGATTCCAATCAGAGGTCGCCCATCATTTGTTACCCTCGAGTTTCAATTTCACCACAATTTCTTGTGTATTGAAGAGAAAAGGGATTTAATTTGAGCACTTTTCTAATTGATGGCGCTCATTTAGGCTGGTTGTGAATGACAGGAAACGCTCGCGAGTCGCAGCACTTCTTGTTTACGGAGCTGAATCTCAAATCACTCTCTGCCTCCACATCTGTCATCTTTAGGGTTAAAGGACACAGATGGCAGCCTCGCTGGCATTCAACCAAAGCGCCGCGTGCCAACTGGATGCCAGGCTGTGAAGAGGGAAACTTCTCATCTCCCTGTTAACTGTCTCAGGTCTCTGTGACACCAGATGTCCCTCGAATGTTCTTGAGCGACAACTTATGTTGTTGCAATCTTGGTTATAATCACTCTCATTTATCTGAACGGGCCTCCAATAGCTTTGAATAGAAAATTAGGCGTCTCGGCGAAGGCTCGAATCAGGATAAACCATTTAAGACTTTGACACGGCGCACATAAACTTTGGCGGAAATGGAGCGAGCGTTTGATCGCCACTGATACGAGGGCATTTGGTGCTAATCGCACGGCTAAGTCCGTTTGTTTTGGTGACTGGCCGAGCATTAGGCCTCTTCTGGACTTCAGTCAAGTCGACGCTCGTGGTTTTGATCTTCAATATTAAGTCTATTTAAGCGATAATTGAAGTCGCTAAATCGCACGGCCCTTCGTGTCCATCCAGCACGCCGCAGTAAATGATATACCTCGCGGTGTAAATACTGCGCTGAAATTTGAAAGCATATTAGTGTTATCCCTAGCCCTCAGGCAATTGGTCTTTTATGCCGTCAGATTCTGGCTTCTGATAATATTAAGTGGAATTTGCCTCTCGTATCTGCAAAAATGGCTTTAACCGCTAACGCATATGAATATGTTAATGTTGCGTGGGGAAATCTGCCATTTTACTGAAAGAATGACTGATCCGTCCCAAAGATCTTTAAGGTAAAATTAAAGCAGCCCTCAAATTTAGCATCTATTTTGTCCTTTAGATGGAGGAATTTGAATATGACTAAATTGCATTTTCTTTAATATCTCCTCTCGAAATTAGACCATCTGGCTTGGAGTCGTATTAGTTTCTGATCATGTTTTGAAATGCATTCGTTTTTTAAATGTAGGGCAAAAAACTAAAATGTCATGCTACATGGCCTCATTTCTGTGATTTGTTTCATGCTTCTTTTTTCTTTTATTGTTCGATCTTGAAAATAAAGGTTCTTTATTGGCATTGATGGTTCCATCAAGAACCTTTAAAATCCATGGAACCTTTTCAATGCACAAAAGGTTCTTTAGATCATTAAAATGTTCTTCACACTAAGAAAAAAAAAACTGTTCTTTTAAATGGTTCTTCTGTGTTATCACTGCAAAACTCCTTTTTTTGTAACCTGGGTTATTTTAGTATCACTGAAGTACTGTTGTGTGTGTGTTTATTTATTTATTTTTCATTTTCATTTTCAAAATTTTAGTGACTTTCTTGCATGTTTTTGTCATTTTATTGTTGTTGTTATTATTATTATTATTATTACTATTATTTATTATTATTATTATTATTTAATGAAATGTTTGAAATGCTGAAATGTTGAAAATGACATGAAATGTTTATTTGGCAACTTGCTAAAATAAAGTTTATGTATATATATATATATATATACATTTTATTTCAATGTTATTTTATTTTTAATTCCTTTTTTTTCTTGTTTTAATTGTTTTAGTTTTAGTTAAGTATAATAACCCTGTTTGGAGTCTTTATTTTTAATGCTTTTGTTGTATTTCACACACATTTTTATCAGCGTATAATTATTTGAATTATTTCATTATTTTATTTCAAAAAGTAAACACTATTGTTTTTATGAAATTAAGAAAATCCTCTGTCTAATGCATTTCCATGTACCCTATCTGCAAGTGTCTGAGACCATTTTTGGCAAATGCTGTCTGTGCTGTTTTACAGATTCGAAAATGCCTCGGCAAATGATCGAAATTTAATTAGCAATATAAATGCCAGAAAGAGCACATTATGTGCAATTGTCTTGCTATCTTTCCAGAAATTAGTCTTTTTAAATGAATTTGCTGTATTAATCATCTTCAAAATATTTTTGATCACTGAATTAATAGTTTCCCATCCTGTTTTTAGGTATTCATTGACATAGGTGATTGCCTCTTAATTACTACAACGGCCTCCTCCTATTCTGTCTTATTAATTCATGTTTCCTGGCACAGTCCCAAAAGGCAGTCTCGCCCTATATCTTCTAATTACTTCTGTAATTGAATTTGCTCACTGTTTCTGGGTGATTTTTTTTCAAGGAACTGTTTGTTCGCCGGTTTATTGTGTCTTTGTGCGCCGGTCCTCAGCAGACAGAACATGCCGTGCCTCTTTTCTCTTTTCTCATTAATTTTCCAGAGCCTGCCTTCAGTTATTTATTTATTATTACCTGCCGAGGCGGCCCCTAACCGTGTGAACGCCAGCGCAAACAGGGTGGAGGAAATTAATTAATTAGGATTGGTGAAACAATTACCTCGGGCCCCTCTCAGTCAGTCATTTGCTGAAGCCTTCGCCGATTACTTTGAAGTGCCATTACAGATATGCCACGTGGCGAGACCGCGGCTGTCGCGACTTTTCTGAAGAAGCGCGAAAGATTTGGAGTGAGTTGTACACCGGCGTCGAGCAGAAAGCATATAATTTAATCCATACGAAAGGATATATCTGGAAGGCGTCCCGAGACGCATCAGAACCCGGGCATAAAAGTCGCTCAAGTCGGTGGCTCCTAATGCAGAGATTAATGGCGTAATTGAATGTGCTCGTCTTGGCCTTATCGGAGCCCATCGCGGCCGCTCGACTGACCGCCGATGGACCCTCCGGGCTCATTGTCCTCGTGTCAGAGGCCATTATCCGGCGGCGGCGGCGGAAAATTCGTCCCCCCGCTCTGACGGCGCATGTGTGTCTTTGAAAAAACTTTCCCCCACTCGGCCATTGATTTATTTTTCCTTTTCGCCGCTCCTATCTCCCCTCCTTTTGTTTCCTTATCGTGGCTTCAGGTTATTATGTGCAAAGTATTGACAGCACTAGAAGGCCTGTGGTCGATGGCGGGCTAATGCATCCGTAATCCCGCCTTTGTTACGGAGGAATGTTTCGTGCGGGTCTCCGATGAGGAGAGAGGTGCAAAGCTGTTGATCCAGGTTTTATTTGTCACGAAGCCCATCCATCAATCAAACCCGAGCCCATCTGACTGACTGAATGACACGCCGACTGGGCTGAGGAAATTTGATAACGCCGTATTGTCAGGCAGCTTCACGGACTTTTTTTCCCCTCTCGATAAGAAATACATTTGACTGGAACAGATAAGCGCACAAGGGGTAAAGCCTTAAAGAGAGAGGGTGACACGTATGCCATAAGAGGGGGGCTTTTCTTCCTTTAAGAGCCCTGGTGTAAATGATAGGTTTGGCAAACAGGACAAACACAGATTCAAAAGCGGCAACATCCAAGTGCAATGGATATACCTAGATTATTTAAAAAGATGCCAGATAGTAACAATTCCCCATCTGTTTGTGCCGGTATGGAAACTGCACGCTAGAGTACGCCGGGAGAAGCGTAATGCCGTGTTTTGCGCCCGGGTTTAGGGTCTCGCTGCATTATCGCGCTCTTAAGAGATGCATTTAATGCACTGGTGGTCAATGCCGCCGCAGCGAGCACTAAGCCAAGACAGGTAAAGGGTGGTTTAAGCCACAACACAAGACTCGTTTTTAATAAAACCCTTTTAGTGCATTCATTAAAAGTATTTCAGCGCAAAACTCGGAGGTACTTACAACAGAAGGGAATGGAGCCCATTGTAAACATTAAAATACTCACTGTTATAGACGCAATATGTAAACAATATGCAGTATGTAATGCTGCCATGAAACCCTTTTCAACTCAAATAATACATGGTTTAACATACATAAATAAATGAAATTCAGAAAAATCAGACCGATTTACTTATATTGTAAAAATGTCCATCTACTTCAACTTAAAAAACAAAGCAAAAAAACTTAGGTTTAGTTGGTGCCTTATATTAAGTATAGTTAATAATAATAATAATAATAAACATATATTGTCTAGTTGAATCTACCATAACCTAATAAATGAACTTAAAATTCGTTATGTAATGTGGAAACCTTATGTTGCCATGACTTACTGATTTGTATTTTTTTTTTTTTTTTTTTTTTACAGTTCAACCTAAATGTTTGCTTAATTAAGGAAAATGAGGGATGATTTGGTCACTAGTGTGCATTTACTGGCATTTTGGAACCACTTTCTGAATTTAGAGTCAGAACTAACCATTATGTATACATTTTAATGCGGTATCAACATTAAAATGTACTTGCGTATATCTTTAGGAGGTTTTTACATCATTGGGCTTCATTCACGAAAATCAATTTCCTTAACAAACCATTATTACGTAAATTGTTGCATTAAAGTGAATGCAGCAATTAATGCAAGAATGGATTTACAAAGATTTACTCAAAAATAATCAGGCTCATCGGGTTGGTGTAATTCAAGAATATTAATTTATATGGTCAAAATTCCACCCAAATTATCATACTATGTGTATTTTATCCCATTTATTCTTAAATGGATGACATATATATTAGCAAAAATATTGAGATGCACTCATAAGCACTCAAGAATTCTTGTTTCAAACTCGGCCCGTCCTGAGCATCTTCCCAACATTAGCTGCAGAGGAACACTGACCCATAAAAAGATTCTTGAGCAAAGGCGAAGAAAGCCAAGAAATTACCAGAGGGCAAGAAAATGTACGTTATTGTGACCCGTACATTAACACACTGTATGATTAAGTAAGTTTTTGTGCTGTAATGACCAGAGGCTAAGGAGTCCGAAAAGAAAGGGAAAAAAATCAATGTAAGACTGCAGCAGATTAGCTTGACAAATTACATGCGCTCGGCTGGCCCATTGTACAGTATGTCTCCTATATTCTTTAAGAAGACATCACAAAATGGAGCTGCCAAATGGCGTATGGACTCCCGAGATCATTTTTATTGATTTTGCACAAACATCAATGCAGGACTGGGGTGGTCGTGCGCTCCTCGTGTCTTGGATGTGTGTCAGGACGGGATCCAAATGCCGCTGCATCAATACTGGGTCAGATGCAGGCAGCTGTCATTGTTCCTGCCGATGGACGATCTCGTTCTGGAGATCTCCTCATCTAAAGGACAGTGACGGCTCTTCTGTGACTGAGTCTTGGCAAGAAAAATGAAGGAGCTGCCAAAATAGACCTGAGAGTTGTATATTGGCTGTAACAATACAAAAATGATGTTTGTTTACACTGATTTTTATCTCACATTTGGTTTGAAAGTCTCTTTAATATCACCATTATTTCTCAGCGACCACAATGAGATTAAACAGAGATAACCTTTAAATGTATAGATATGTTCCTGAGAAAAATACTCTGGTAATTTCACTTGAGTTTCAAAAGAGAGCTTGACAATGTCTAAAACTGCACTCTGGTTAAAAATGTCAATCAGGACAGTTTATTTCTCAGAAGATGACTTTGTCTTGATGGAGTTCTCAGTTGTCTATCATTTAAGTAGATTTAAGTACATTTGCATCAGATTTATCTTTAGAAATATCTTTAGATATTTCTAGAGATTTATCTTTAGAAAGTCGTACAGTCTTAAACGTTTCTTTACTGGCATTGATGGTTCTTTGAAGAACCTTTAAGATCCATGGAATCTTTCCATAGCACAAATGTTCTTTATAGTGGAAAAAAATGGAAGGACTGATGGATTTATTTAAGAACTGTTCACTGAATGGTTCTTTGAGGAACCAAAAATGGTTCTTCTACACTTTTAAAAATAAAGGTACTTTATTGGAATCTATGAATCTCCATGGACATCCATGGAACCTTTCTATTCAACAAAAGGTATTTCGTAATGGAAAAAACCAAAACAAAACAAAACAAAAAAGGTTCTTTAGATTATTAAAAAATGATTATTTTAAGAACTTCTCATTTAAATATTTTTGGAGAACCCAAAATGGTTCTTCTATGGCATTTCTGCGAAAACCCCATTTAGGAACCTTTCTTTTTTTTTTTTTTTTAAAGAATATACTGCAAGAGTATAAAGCTATAAATTTATAATATGGATTGGATTAAGCATTTGGTTTCTCATCTTGCGATTTTTCCATTTTGATCACAGACAGCACTGTTGTCGGAGCACAATTTGAGACATCACTGCGACCTCCTCTGAGACTCTAGAAAACACATATTTTAAGATCCATCTTAGCTCAATATGTGTGCTGTATGTCAAGGATTGTCTCATTTGTGTCTAAATTATCCTAAGGAACTTTAGGAGAAACATTTATGAAAAAGGTGATACTTAAGTAAACTGTCTTGCTTGAATGAGCAATAAGTCTGTTATATGATAGAAGCAGAATATGTTAAAATTACATTAAAAAAAAAACTGGGAACATTGTCATTTGTCAAAACAATTACCTTTGACTACAGATCTGTTAAGTGTCTTAAAATGAAAAATCTTTTTTGCACTGAAACTAGTTTTTCTTAGTAAACTCTTCATGTCAATGTACTCTCTCTCTGCTGGAGCTGTATTAATGCCATCTATCAGCGCATGAGCAGAGCATGTAACGTGATAAGAGCTGGCAGCGTGATTCATTTGATTCTATTAGCATGTATCAGTGTGGCAGAGTTACATGGCAGCGTTAAACGGAGCAGATGTTAACAGTGGGAGGTGATAGAACAGCTTACACACACTCACACACACACACAGATGCCGCAAACTGTTGCGTGCACTTGTCAGCAAGTGTAAACGCGCGTGTGTGCTTTATGATGCCATTTAAAGGAGAGTGTCGTAACGTAGGCCATTTCCCACAGCGGAGTGGACGTTCCTATGGCTCCATAACTCACGTTTTCTTTGCTTTTCACACACAGGCAAACACTTGTGATTTATCTTCCCGTGAGCTGGTGGTATTTATGGGCTAGTTGTGAAATTCTACAACTACAGTATAAACAAGGAGGAAAGAAAAACGCAGGATGGAGAAATTCGCGTGGAGTCACGGCTATTCCGTCTGTGCACGAGACCTCCCTGCAGTTCAGTCATGAAGTGTGTGTACATGAGTGAATGTTACTCATGGGAGGCACTCAAGCCTGACTCGATGCTCGGAGTTAATTGTGTTTTTTTTTTTCTGTTTGAAACTTTTAAAAATCCAATTAGGAGCTTGAGTTCATTAAGGAAGCCTATTTGGAGTTTTAGGAACTATATCTTGAATGTGTCTTAAAAACCGGTGAAGCTTTGAAGTCATTTTATTTTATGATAATAATTATAGCCTTCACGTGAGCTTAGCATCTGCCACTAAATACACACCTCCCCAGAGGAGCATTTATTGCTCTGAGGTTGCTCTTTCATTGCTCACAAGACATATAGTGTTCTCAGTGTCTTAAATGTTTTAAACTCCTTAGGAATAAAATAAAACTACAAAACTGTTAACAAACCTGTGGGAAAGAAAAATTACAATTACTCTTGGACTCTCAATCATCTTTCCTAGGCAGCAATGGGATTACTGTAAAGGAAGAACTAACTGAGACTTTTCTTTTTACATCTCCTGAGAAAAAAAAAAATCCAAGTAATCACACAAATATCTCTTTTAGTTTCAGAAAATTACTGTATATTATCTCAAAGTATGCTATGGTTTGTCTAATGTTTTCCAGTGCATTTTTAATTCTAATTGGTTGCTATTTATAGCTCATGAGGTTTCAAGTTTGTCTCAGATGTAATAAATATATTCATGAGAAAACCACATCTTTATTGAAATATCTGGCATTTTATTTCAGACTTGGTAAATCTGAGAAAAGGTGGTGAAACTGAAAAGATCTTTTCTGAAACTTTAAAATCTCTTTCTTTTTTTTTCTTTTTTTGCGATTTTGCTTTCCTGCGGGTCTTCTATTCCATTTTCCATACAAATATATAAGTAAAATGCTTGTCATATATTCATATACATATATATATATATATATATATATATATATATAGCTACAATTGACTGAAAGTCTGCAAATTGTTCAGATGATGATGTTGTCTCATCTAACCACCCCAACATAAAAGTGTTTTCAGTGTAATTTAGAACAGACTAATAGCATCTCCAAAAACTGGCCATTGTCTCTTTTTGTCTGTGATCTGGAAGGGGTGCGACACCACATTGATCTTCCTCTATTCACAAAAGACCGGTCTTTATTTTTTGCTGGATTTCCCTTCGCTTGAGAAAAAGTCCACAAGATAGCTGTATTGATCCGGTGCACTGGACAGCCATCAAACCCAGTCTCTGCTCATCTCAGATGGTGGTCCAGAGCCAGTGTCCGTACAGATATCTCCGCACAACCTGCCAGTGCTGGAACACTGTGCATTTCCTCTACTGGGAACAAGCGGCCCATTCAAACACTTCAACGAGGCCAGAGACTGACTGAATCACATGCTCCCCATGTCCATTATGACGTGTGGCAACTCTCCAATTAACAGTGTCAGTCTGAGGGGAAGTTTGTAGGAGAATGCTTTTTTAGTAAGGCTGTGGACAGGTTTCAGTAAAGCATTGGTAAGTGAAATGCTGAATAAAGATGGATATTTTATTTTTATTTTTTATTATTATTATTATTTATTTTTTTGTCCTGCACTCTTAACAATAGAGGCTCCAATCAGAAGTTCCACAAATAACTTTTGATTCTCTAGTTTTTTTTTTCAGAAAAAAAAAACAAAAACAAAAAAACATCTATGGTGCATTTATGAACCTGAAAGGCAATACTCTAAATCTGAACAACCCATCATGTGCATCAAGAGCTTTTTAAATCTTCAAATGACAATACAGGAACTCAAGAACCCTGAGCAACTCAATAACCCAAGAAGCCAAATGCTTAGGTACCAATAGGCCATTAGCTGAACAGTGAAGAATAAAATCTTGAACTTTTTTTCTGGAATCAAATTCACTATTTGAAAATCTTTAATAGAAATATTACTGTTCAAAGAAACAAGGCAAAGAAAAGACATAATCAAGGACCAAGAAAAGCCAAGGTTTCAATGGTGTTGGATTTTGCTTTTATGATATGTTCTCTAAACCTATATCTTATGACATTCATAAGCGGAAATGCAAGGGACACCTGCCATCGCCCATGTCACCAAAGTCTAAGAGGTATCATCCTGTGGTGTGTCCAGTTTCTCATCTGGATTTGAAACAACTCTTCACACTTAATTACGGAGGATGAGGGAAATGCCTCATTTCTCTTTGTTATAGGCTAAGCTTCCAGTAATCCCAAACAAAAGGTCTGGCTCTGGAAGCTGTAGGATTTGCTGGTGGGATTATAGTCTCATGGATAATGATGTGCAGTCAGCGAAAGCAAAGCTTTATTTGAATTCAAATTGGCCGGTAAACAAAACCCATCGGTATGTCTGCTGTTGGAGTATCTGTCTAGTAAGCACTGTGTCAATGCATCAGCAACCCCATGCAATTTATACGGATCTATTATTGCCGTTACAGTGAGCAAGTGTTCTGTTATCTATCTCTTCATTATATGAGGGTTGCTGGAGCCCTGTTTCCGTATGATTCCTCTGTGCTACAGAGCCCTATCTGGCTTTTTGATAGCACCTGTCTCTTGTGTTTGTGTCTATGCACTTTGATTAACAGGCACGTGGTTTCATAGAGACTCTGTCAGAAGTGTTCGGCAATTTTTTTGGAGCAATTTTTATTTACTTGAAATTTATTTCTTACTACTGCTAAGTCTAAAATTATTGGCACTTGAGGCAAGCAAGCTAGCATTGCTACTAGTATTACTTATATTTAGGATTAAGGATTTTGAACAACTTTATGAAACAAATAACTTACCCTAAAATTTGTGTTACAGACATAAATGATACCTTGATTTATGTAGTTTATTGAGGAAACATACTCATCTGGACTTAGAAAAGTCTGGTGGACATTAAAAGAGGCACCTGAGATTAAGTGTAGGCTTTTTTGACATAGAACAGTATGAAAACAACTAGCAACCATCCAGAACACCCTGAAAATGTCCTAAAAACCATCACGAATACCCTAGCAACCACAAATAAATGTCCTGGGAATCACCCAGAAGAACCAAGCTTCATTGCAACAAGTTAGATTGGTTTATATTGTGTTAATTGTTCACACCTTGATGTGGCTATTTTGACATAGACCAGTATGTAACCAAATAGTAGCCACCCAGAAAATGCCCTAGCAACCATCAAGATCAGCCTAGCAATAACACAGCAATTCCTTGTCAAGCATCCAGAATGCCCTAGCATCGTTTCTGTAAGTTCAATTAGTTTTCAATGGGTTAGTTGTTCACACCTTGACGTGGCTCTTTTGATGTAGACCAGTATGCAACCAACTAGTAGACACACAGAAGACCCTGAAAATGTCCCAGCAACTATCGAGATCACCCTAGCAATGACATAGCTATTCCTTGTCAAGTATCCAGAACGCCCTTGCCTTTGGATTAGTTGTTCATACCTTGAAGTGGCTCATTTGATATAGGCCAGTATGTAATCAACTAGCAAAATATTTTAAAAATGCCATAGCAACCATCAAGAACACCCTAGCAACTAAATAGCAATTCCCTGGCAGCCATCCAGAACATCCTAGCACCATTACGACAAGTTTGGATGGTTGTTCACACCTTGACGATGCTCTTTTGATGTAGACCAGTATGTAATCAACTAGCAACCACACAGAAGACCCTGAAAATGCCCTAGCCACTATCAAGATCATCCTAGCAGCCATACAGCACCGCCCTGGAAGCCATCCAGAACATTGTATCATGATTACAGCAAGTTTCAATGGCTTCCATTGAGTTAGTCGTTCACACCTTGATGGTGCTGCATTTGTTGTGTTAAGACAATTAACGGCTATTCAGATATCGCAAACTGCTACTGACACTGGTTGTTGATACCACTCAAGGGAGTCTTTGGTTGTGTGTCAGTGACCTAATCAATACTAGATTGGATTGTTTGGTAAATCCAGTGTATTTTAAGGCACCAGAGTGTGTCAGCTTAGTGTCACGGCACTCTATATTTCCAAGTCAGACGCCTTTTAATTAAATTCAACTGGAGCGAGACTAGATGAGTAAATATAAGCCATATGTTCTTTGCACCTTATTTGCTGTAGGTGGTAATTTTGAATAACGTCTTTTGTGTTGTTCTGGAGGTTGGGCAAACTGTTTTCCCTCTTTCGTTTCATGTTCCTGATGATGAGGCAAAGTCATTTAATTAAACATTTCAAAAGCAAGAAGACCCTGAGGTCCTAAGAGGCCTCAGAATACCTAGAAAATTAATATGCACACACAGACCTGCTATTCACTGCTTTGGAAATGTATTTGCAGTCGTGTCGTGAATCTGACCTTTGAGATCTTCCTTAATAAAGGTGTTACAGTTTTTTCCCCACTTAGAGCACATGCATATAATCAAATGAAGAAGAACTTATGGCTCAAAAGTGTTTCTCTATACTGGTAGCCTGAACCACATCCACAGTCTATGATGTAACTCTGCAGATAACTGCGCCTGCATTTCCTCCTGACCGTATATGAATCTCAAGGATTTCATCACTTGGTCCTGGCTCGTGCCTTTAACTAAGGAAGTGGCTGTGATGGTTTTGATCGTGTGTTCTCCTGCTGTTAAAACTGTTTTCGGGATGTTTAGTCTATGTGGCAGGTAGATCACACACAGAGAAGTGATAATCTCAGTGAATGACATATATTTTCTGTCGCATGAATGTAAAAACATCCCACACAAAACATTACAAGCCTTTAGTTAAGCATGATGAGTTTCATCTTACTAATTTGGAAGAGTGCTGTCACCATGAAAGCGTGGAAACTTTGAAACATCCCACATGAATTAGGACCAATAAACCGTCTTGGCATTTTATTCAGAAAGATGAAGGTTTATCTTGAGTGGATTATGATCAGTATAAGAAATTCTATATATATATATATATATATATATAATACATGTTCTATATAAGTTATATTTCACCTCAAAATCAAATGAAACGATTTAAATGTATGTATTTAACAGATGCATTTTCTTTATTAAAAGCAACTGAAAGTAAATTCAAGTTCTATATATTTATTTGTAAATTCAAGTTATATATTTTTATTATAGTCAGTTTTAGAAAGTTACATTTTGATTATAGAACATTTAAGAATGCATATGATATATTTTAACTGTGATGTGCATGAATTCAAGAATTTCTCATTGCATTTTCACAACAATTTCTGATTTTTTAAATGTCATATTTATTTATTTTTTACAAACATACAAACAAACAAACAAATAATAAATAAAGTATAGATTAATTATAGATGGTATTATAAAATATAGTATTTATGCATAATGGTAGTATTTGTTTATGCAGTTTTTTAGTATGTATGTATGTATGAAATGGAACCTGGACATTTTCATATCATGTTTTTTTTTTTTTGGTTTGTTTTTACATTTGTACATATAGACAACATTACGAATGAATTTATATGATTACTTTTATGCCTCAATGAACGATGTGAACATGGGATTAATGCGGTGTACTCCAGTTTTCTTTTCAGATTAAGCAATTTACGTAACATGGCCACAACACTGAGCTAATTTAATAACATAAATGTTATTATGGTACATTAATAACACATGGGGAGTGTCTAGTCGTCTGGTCCCACTGGAGCTCTGTTCATTCAGCCCTTGAAGAAGTTCACACGGAGGTTCAGTCGGGCTGTGACTGACAGGTCTCGAACCCTGAAATGCTTCCCCTTGATTACAGATTCAGCGGGGCCCAAAAGGAAGAGCACAGGGGTCTAAAGTGTCATCCTCCCATTAAGCTGGGCTTGTGTAACCATAATGCGCACAAAATAGCAGCGAGAACACACTCTCATGCATATGGAAATGAACGGCCATTCATTCATATATCAGCAATGCAGGCCGACTCCATCTGAAACGCATTAGTATTCGACGAATTGCTATGCAGAAGTGAACTACAGCCGATCTGACTGCAGTTCTGTCATTTCCGCCGTTTGTTTTGTCATCGTTTAATGGTTGTTGAAGCATCAGCCCATCATCTGACTTTGATTGTAGCTGTAAGATCAGCAAAGCAATCTGTTAATCCTATTAACAATAACAAAGGAGGGTTTTTTTTTCCTGTAAAATGATTTACTTTTTGACAAATCATTAAAAACCAAAAGATGTTCGACTATCACTGTTCTTTTTGTTTTGTTATTTTATGATTATGATTATTATTATTATTACGGCCTACACGGGATCTGTTCTATTTGCCTGCACCTTTGCAAGCTCATTAGTCAGGGTAGTATTTTGATTGAAGTCATTATTGCTTTTCTTTTGTAGCAGCACCGAAGAGATTAACACTGAACCGTGTTGTATGAGTAGACAAAGCCTCCACAGTCAGTGCAGTGGATTACTGTCACTACGGAGGTATAGGGAGGACGAGGCGGCCCATAATTCCTATAGAAAGATAGACAAACACACAGCCGCCAACCAACAACTTTTCCCGCGGAGGCCTTTTGTCTTCCCCCTGTTCCCTTCTACTCCAGTGCCCTGTCAAAACCCATAAGAGCGCTGACCCAACCAGAGCCAAAGTGTGAAACCGACACCAAATAAGACCGGGATCCTTGCTTCATAGTATCATTTTCAATTTAAGCTTCTTTTGTTAGATATTTCAGAGCTTATTAATTAGACATGGCAATTGCAAATTCAGCAGTGCATTTAAGTACATGCACACTGTACTGATAAATAGTGGGACATGTTGTGAAATTTGTCACTACATACAAATCAAGTCAAATTGATTTTCTCCTAGTAGAAAAACAGTAATTAGGATTTAATAAATACATAACATTTCTAAACTGATGGAATATGTAATTGTTTTTACAACTGTCATTATATTATATTATGACTTGATAATGAAGATGATATAATAATAATAATAATAACAATGATTGTTATTATATATTTATTCAAATGTATTTTATATAGTGGTTTCCTGTTGCTGTTGTTGTGATAAATTTATGGAAGCACTGAATGCTCCCCGGCTATACATGCCATGGCAGTGTATTTTCTGAAGTAAAATCTTTATCAAATAGCCATTCTTTGCGTTTGAAAAAAGCCAGCCCATTACCTCACGACTGCTTTTGTTGGCCCTTTACAAGAGCGAACAAAAACTGTTATTCAGGAGAAGGCTTTAGATTTTTATTGTTGGTGGAGCTCACAGTGTTATTGTATTAAAAAGAACCATCTGTGCCAGAAACAATGGCTTCAAATTATCTCTGAATACCCAGTGAAATATAAAGCTTTCTCCTTTCTCATTATGTTTGGTGGGGGTTTTTGTAGACTTGCTATAAGTGACTTTTGTTGTTCTTGATGCATTCTTCTTCTTTTTCAATCGGCCCTTTTCAGATGGTGTGGAGCTGTAGAGGGACTGAGGCGGGTGAGAGCAGCCGCGCAGCGAGCACTCTGAGCGGGCACACGTAGCGAGTGGACGCTGATGGATCATGAGAGCGGCCGCCGGAGGAGAACGCAGCCGGGAAGAGCGCCTGCTCGCCGGGCGCGCATGTGAGGATCCTCCCGGGAGGCAGACGGAGCTCTGGATGTGTCAGTCAAACTGAGTGTAAGTAACTCTGGTGTGTGATGCTCGGCGTCTGTGCGTGTCTGTCTGCTGGGACAGGATGTTAATTAGAGATTTAAATAACGAGTTGCATGTTTGCTATTTTAAACTATTGGTGGTTGACTTAATATGCGTTTTTAGGAAGCTGCAGTATTTATTCAAGCTATTTATTTATTTAATTTTTGTTGTTGTTTGTTTAATATATATATACGTGTACAGTAGATACTTGTTGACAGTTCGCGGCTGTCTGGAAAACTTGGGGGGTGGGGGGATCAAACGTTTGATTTTACAGTGTTTTTAATTGCTTTTAATCTTTAGAACGTATGTCATAATAAAGGACAATTAACACACAAAAATGTATGCTTGTTATATGCAAAACTGAGTCATTGGATTTAAAAAAAAAAAAAAAAAAAGAAGAAGTCAATTCTTAAATTAATTCTAAAGATGATTGCGATAAACTGTCATGTCAGATTTCAAATGAGGTCAAACTTTTTATGTAGCTATTGATGAATTGCAAAATTTCAGTCTTTGTTTTAATATTTCAATTTGTTGATTTTGCCCGCCGTTGTTTCTGAAATATTATAAGCGCCTATACAAATTGGATACCGTTATCATGTTTATATATTAAGCAGTGTTATTTGTCATATTTTGTTCTGCAGTCAGCGCGGCCCCTAGTGGAGAAAACTTTCTCTCTCTCTCTCTCCTATTTCTGCTTCTCGCTCTCCCCCTCTTATGCCTACTAATTTGTAGCTCCTAATTTTAGGGCTTAATGCTTGAATAATTCTAACTCTCACTTTCAAAGAATGTTTTATGCCATTGTTGTGTTCGTTTCTGTGTACATATATATTTGTTGGCATGCACTGAATTTGTTTTGAGATATCGAACGCAAACATAAAAACACTAACGAATGAAACATTTCCTTGTAGTTATTTTCGTTTATTCATTTAGATCATAATGCTTTAATTTAGATATGCGAAAAACATGCAAACGATTTTTGTACGGTTTCAAATAGCCTAAGGGTTCTCATAATGTTGCGATTAATTTTACTTAGGCTATATGGTTTTTTTTTTTTTTTTTTTTTTACTTATTATTTCTATTTATCATCCTTTATTAGTTTTTTTTAGTTTTTTTATGTTTATTGATTTTCAGTTGTCGGGCAATTCTTTATTTCTAAAACACAAGTCCTCAAAATCAGTCAAGTGCGGTTATTATAATGTATTTTGAGTTTAATAATAAGAAACTTGTTTTTTTTTTTGTTTTTTTTTCACAAGCTGCTAACTATTATTTAGAACTGCGACAATTAACAATTTAGCCAAAGCAGGAGCCGCTCTGGGATGTTAGAGATTCCCCGCTGTTCTACACATTTCCATAAGAAGATTAAGGCACTCAAATGCAGATAGAGAGAGAGCAGTTTAGAGTTGCATTAGAATGGCGCATGCTGCAGTGCCATAGTGTTTAAATTCGCGCGTTGTTAGGCGCGTAATGCAACTTTAAAATGACGTTGAGACATTTGTTTATTTATGCAGACAACCATCCTTCAAAAATAATTGTCACAATATTTAAAATAAGCAATAGCCGTATATCTTATTTTGTGTTTGCTTTTTATAATACATTTTGTATATGCTAACAATTTATAACACTTTATGATTTTGTTTTATATATAAAACACATGTATAAAACGATCCTGCCTAAATGTGGTGGGAAATACTTTACAGCAGCAGTCTTTGGGCTTTTCTTAGTATATTACTATCACCACAAGAGGACGCTGTTGAAACATAATAAGATCTGCTTTCGTGCATTGTAGGGGGGGAAAAAATGATCCGACGTGTTTTTCCTGACATTAAGCCTGTTTGTAGGCTATATTAGTTCCACTTCTTTCGTCTTGTCGCTTTATTGTCAACTTCTGCAGAAGAATGATCAACTTTAAATCGTAACTCTTTGGGAAAAGATCTGCTTGCCAAAAATGGAACCGCGTGTTTTAGCTATTATAAAACAGCCTATTTGTTTTTAACAATTGGATTTCATCAGACTGCATGATTATAAGGCTGTTATGTTGAAGGAGGCTGTGCTGAATAAATCCTCTCCCCCTGTCAGTCTTCATGGAGTGAATTCTAATAACACAAATCCTTAGATCTCAGATGGTCAGTGTAGTCAGCTTTTGTGGTGCTTTTGTTCACAGTGATGTAATGACAAGAGCCGAAACAAAACTACCTATTTGTGATGATTGACGGCTCTCCATTTTCTAATTCACATTCAACTTGAGCCGGTTGAAGTGTAGTTCATCAACAGAGAAATCCTGCTGCCACAAATTCTGGATATTGCTTCAAGAAATAAGAAATAAAATAACACTTTTTAAAAAATAAGTTGTAGCCTAGTACGCAAACGAGCAACTGTTTATTAAATGTGTTAACATATGCTAGTTATACAAATAACAACCGCGAAATGAATAACTTTAATAACAGAAAGAAATATGAATGTGCATTTGTATTTAACACACTTCCGTAGGCCTAAACGTTTCGTTCACGAGAAATATTGAAACAAAAGCTTGTAATGCTATAAGATATAAGCCCTACATGATGAACTGTTAGGCTGCTAAAATGTGTTTTAAATATATCTTCGATGTTTTAACATTCCAGTTAAACTGTTAAATCATACGTTAACTTTAAAAAACAAAGCGACTAATCCAAAAGCTTGATACAGCAAAAGCAGAACGTTCAAATGTATTCCAGTGTTCGGCTTTGGAATCTTAAAATCGCATGTCCTTGTCATATAGTTTGATTAGAGGGTCATTTGAGTGAAATATTCTCACTTTAGTAAGTTCTTGCTCTGATAACACGCACAGACGCACACACACACACACACACACACACACACAGACACACTCTCACTCACAGTGTTCATTGGTGGAGAAGTGCTGCCTGTGGCTCGCGCTGCACTGCTGACCGCCCGTAACCCCGCCCCTTTATGCAAATCCAAGAGACACACAGTCTTGGCTGAGGGAGCAGACGCGCTCTGATTGGTCAGCGACAAACCCATTTATATTCGCTGACAGTCGCTCTATGAATGGTTGTCTATTAACTTGTTCAAAAAGTATCAGGAGTTGACAAGGGCTCTGGCGAGGAGGGAAACCGAGTTTGTGTTGATTCTTCAAGACTAAGAAAATAAGTTTGTGGGCACAACAGGACCTAAGAGCGCTTACCTCCTCAGCAAAGTTACCAGAACCGGTAAGGTAACTTCGCCAGCCTCCACTTTGGACTTTTGGCGTGTTTTTCTTTTTACTTCTGGTGGGGAAGACTTTCACGAAATCGCTTTAAATGTACAACATGATGGAAACCGAGCTGAAGCCCCCGGCGCCTCAGCCGAACACGGGGGGCACGGGGAACACCAACTCTTCGGGAAACAACCAGAAAAACAGCCCAGACCGGGTCAAGAGACCCATGAACGCCTTCATGGTGTGGTCGCGGGGCCAAAGGAGAAAAATGGCACAGGAGAACCCCAAAATGCACAATTCGGAAATAAGCAAGCGACTCGGGGCCGAGTGGAAACTTCTGTCCGAGAGCGAGAAGCGGCCGTTCATCGACGAAGCCAAGCGCCTCAGGGCTCTCCACATGAAGGAACACCCGGATTACAAATACAGACCCCGGAGGAAAACCAAGACCCTCATGAAGAAGGACAAGTACACCCTGCCGGGCGGGCTTCTGGCGCCGGGCGGCAACGCCATGGGCGCCGGTGTGGGTGTAGGGGCCGGTTTGGGCGCTGGGGTCAACCAGAGGATGGACAGTTATGCCCACATGAACGGCTGGACCAACGGAGGCTACGGCATGATGCAGGAGCAGCTGGGTTACCCGCAGCACCCGGGACTGAACGCGCACAACACGGCGCAGATGCAGCCCATGCACCGCTACGACATGAGCGCGCTCCAGTACAACTCCATGACCAACTCTCAGACCTACATGAACGGATCGCCCACCTACAGCATGTCCTATTCGCAGCAAAGCACGCCGGGAATGACGCTGGGCTCCATGGGCTCGGTGGTCAAGTCCGAGTCCAGCTCTAGTCCGCCGGTGGTCACGTCGTCCTCTCACTCCCGGGCCGGACAGTGTCAAACGGGGGACCTGCGGGACATGATCAGTATGTACCTGCCTGGCGCGGAGGTCCAGGATCAGAGTGCCCAGAGCAGACTGCACATGTCCCAACACTACCAGAGCGCACCTGTGCCCGGCACGACGATTAACGGCACGATTCCCTTATCGCATATGTAAATGAACTTTTCTACACTGCTGGACTCCTTTGGACTATTTTTGTACAGAACACTTTGGGGAGGGAAAAGTTGTATAGAGCTCAAGGAAAGAACACAAACTTTTGCTTTCTATTTAAAAATGGAACGGTAGGAACTCCACACAGTTTTTCGTTCTGTTGTTCTTTTTTTCTTTTCTGTTCTGTTCATTTTGTTTTATTATTCCAGAAGGTGTATGAGATTTGGAAAGCTGAAACGGGGGAGAGTGAATCAAATGTTTTATTATTGCAATCGACTTTTGTACAGTATTTATCAAAGACGCATAATAACATCCAGATGTAATGTTTGTAAACAGCGGGAAGTTACATTTTTATAAAAGGCAAAATGATGACACAACTGATGTTTACTTCAGTATATCCTTCAAAATTCTTCTGCAAACGCTGAAATGAAAGAACGGGATAAAAAGAGTTTCTCAATGAAGGTGCATAGTAATAAACCGTTATTATAATTATAATTATTATTATTAAGTTCTAAATGAGAGAACAAACAGAGGCACTCTCGCAGGTTAGGTTATTTTATTTTATTCTTTTCGGTCTCCCACTCCTCATCTGTTAGGTATATGAAGTTTGTGTTCTTTATTTTCTCATGGTTTGTAAATTTTCTGTACATTTTCTGTGATATTTTAAGTTTTTATTTTAAAAACTTTCATTTTTCGTAGTTGTAAAATGTGGCCTGTACGCAGTTGCCAACGCTCCATGTATATATTTTAACTAATAACATCATTATAACAGTTACAATCTGAGTTTTTTCAATATGCAGTTTGAAATGAATAAATTTTTGAAATTTGGATATTTGAAATTGTTTCTGGTTTTGATTTTATTTTAACATTTTGGGTTGCTATATGAATCTGATGTTTGATTTTCTTATCTAAGTATCCCATGTATGCATTCCAAATTAATTGTCATTTAGACGGTTTAATATGCATTTACAATCTCTAACTCAAACTAAATTTTAGCACAAATTTTACATAAACATTGCATTAATTTGTCTGAATAAGATGACACACAGAAACATGGGTGCAGCTCTTCTAAAGTAAGTATATTGGAATAACTGCATGTGCAGAACTGCATTATGACAGTGTGTTTACTGGTGTTTGATTCAAACAAATGAAATGTTAGATGTTATTTAAATTCAGTAAGCATTAAGTTAACACCGTTTCTATTTTTTAGTGGAAACGAGGACTGTGAGCGACACCACAGCGTTTAAGTTTCTTGCCTGTAAATCTCTGCTCTGCTTGGGGAGATAAAACGGCCCAAATGAAATGAAGACGCACGTCAAGGTAGTCACTTCAACTTCTCATTAGCTATTTTTATGAGTGCAAGAATTTAATGCACATTCTTCCTTTTTTTTTTTTTGTGCGCGCAGATTCTTTTTAAAGATGAAGATTCATTATTTTAAAAAAGTAGCTTTTTCTATAATTTAACAGAAACTAATATTATTATAAAATAATAAATAAAATTTACCTCGTTATATTTTAGCCTGTAAATAATAGGCTACGCATGATATTATAGCTTATAATTTTATAATATTGTATTTTTAAAATATATTCTCAAATGTTAACATACATTAGATACATATTGAATTTTTTTTAAATTAAAACAAAAAACAAACGCTTGCAGTATGACAAGGTCAATCACTCGAGTCGCTGAAATTACATTTGACGTTATGCAGAATGAAAAACAAATAACAGTCAAATATAAAGCGTTATGAACTTCACAGGCCCACAGGCTTTGCGTTTACATTAACATTAATGTATTAAAATACTGGTTTAGTGATGGACACAGATCCGCAGGGCACAGAGAAAATGCTGCTGGTGTTTTTCCGTGCTGTTTGTCAGCCAGTGTCGCTCAATTGAAATCAAGCTGAAGATAAGATTATGGAGGTGAAGTGTGTGGATGTATGGAGTTTAAAATCTGAGGTGTGTTGGAATATTTTCCTGCTCTGTGGTGGTAGATTAGTGCTGTTTCTTGCCAAGGCGCTGAGGCATCTATTACAGCGGGTCTCGGGGGAGAAGGGCTCACATTAAGCGCTAAATGAATATTTGACGAGGGCTCATTCCGACAAACGTGTCCCTGCCGGACTCTCAAAGGGTCAGGGAGCACTGCTTGAATCCATTATTTATACAAGCGGAGGAATTGGTTGTAATGGCCGAATCTGTTTTATAAAGTGGGAATTAAGTCTGGATGTGAGTGGACTGAACACGGAGCGTTCCTTGTTGAAGTGTATTAATAGTTCAGCATCTAAAGAAAATGTTTGCTGAAATGTTCATTCGGTTGAGGTTTGAGGTTCTTTACACCTGGACTTTCAAAAAAAAAAAAAAAAGAGTTCTTGTGTAACCCCCCAAAATAGCTAGTTAACGCCAGAAGGATTGTGAACCACAATCTGCCGCTATTTAGTTATTTTCATAAGAGTGACAGCTGAAAAATAGGCCTACTGACTTACCAAAAATGTATCATAGACTTTTGATGCTAGACATGCTCTGAATAACGCGGTTTTGTAAAAATTTGGCGCGTTGGGGGGAGGGATATATGCCGCGGTGTTTGGGCTTATGTTGATACCTAATATAAGACATCGAATGACACGAATTATTAATGACATTACCGAAATCATTAGATTTTAAGCATTTTGAGGTCTTTTATGAAAAGTCTTTTTGAGGTCTTTATGAAAAGAGTTATTTTAGCTGCCATGTATGTGGATTGCCTGGTTATATAACGAATCGGCACAAAAACCTTTTTTGGTTAGAATTTGAAAGTCATGGAAAGTGTCTTTGTTGAATTGCACGTTTGTGGGTATATATGGAATGGCCTGACCCGCGGAAACTGATGTTGTAGAGCAGCAGATATCTGTGGAGCAACAGGTGGTAAGCGCTGTAGGACTTTACTCCAAACTCTCTTGTTTAACCCACCGGAGAGGAACCTTTCCACAGAAAGCTGAATAAAGCGAGATCTTCAGCCTGAGTTTATGGCTGAAATCTGAACTTTTTTAGGATTTCGTCTCAGATTACAGAAACATAGACCTTTTTTTTTTTAATACTTAGAAAGAGTTTTTCCATTTAGGCCTCAAAAAGCGCCAAACTAACTCATCCTTCAAAATGCAATTCATAATAATTTGGCTCGGCAAAACAAGTCTATATACGATGCCAATTTCATTATAATATGAGCAAATATTAGTTGAATTGAGGATTATAGATGTGTGAACGTTTGACCAATGGAAACAGCCAAAGAATTAACCTCAAATGTTATAGAAAAATAACGATTATACTGCCTACTAATAACTTTAATAATAAAAATTATAAATGTGGTTATAGTATTGTGTCTATTGGTTATCGTTATTGATATTATCATATAAGCTTTTTAAACATTTATTGATTTTATTAAAATGTAACCACCTAATCTCCATAAAAGTTGTTGTTATTAATGCTATGAGGCCTATTATTATCATAATGTTCGCAAATCATTATTAACGTTAACAATTAATAGCGTTTAAGATTATTTTTTCAGGTTATTCTCATTTTAATTATATAAAGAATATAATTTTATATGAACTACTTATACTGTAAACATCAATGCGTAGCGTGTGTGTCTTTGTGTTTGTAATTTGCTGTCTGCTGGCGCTGATAGTAAATGGGTGGAGAAAGGCGCAAACTAGTTGGAGAAAGTAATAAGTTGTTTCTTGTGGCGGTTTTTGCGGGAGGGGGCCAGTGATGGAGGGGGACCGAGCATTGTGAGATGGGCTGAATTGAGAACTGTCAGAGATGTCTCTCATTGGGTGAATGATCCAGTGCAGGTGCAGGGAAACAGGGGGATGGGGGTCTCAATAAGACCACACACTGTCAGCCAGCACCACATCAGTCTCGCTCCTCGGCCGACCCGAACCGAGCCTGACAAAAGCCTACCTCGGTTTTTATGTATTTAATTTATTTTCTGGAGTCCAACAAGTGCGATTATATGACTAGTGTGAATGCAGTTTTTTTTAAGTCATTGCTTGTTGGTGTTGCTTTAATAAATTATGTTAAATCGAAGCATTTTAACAACTCCGCAGCAACCAAGATATAACTAAAATTGTTGTATTTCATAAAGCTATTGTTTGTGTGTGCGCGTGTCCATTGTTTAAGAATGGTTTTGAAATCGAAGGGATTAAAATAAAACTCTTGTTTAATATCACTGTACAGTCTGTCATAATTCTACCCAAGATCCCGTGGAAGGCTTTGGCACTCAACTCCAATTCAACCAAATTCTGACAACTGCTTGTCATCATGTTCACGCATGCCAGTGCTTTTCTTCTTCTTCTTCTTGTCAGAGTCTTTGTTGTGCAAAGTTATTTTTAGTAAGATCCTCCTTGTTTGCAAATGTAAGACTGTATCCCATAACATATTGTACAAAGATATTAGTAAAGTGCACACACCTTTTTTATTGTTTGCATGAAATTATATCTTCATATATTTAATTGTTTGTATTGTCTGGTGCTTGTTTATACATCAGCTGCTTTGCTTTGCTACATTTATCAAACCTGGAAATCATTTTGATGATGATGATGATGATGATGATGATGATGGCGTCTTAAACATAGCCTACGCTATTTGTTTTGTTACAAATTTGAGCTGATTAATGGCAGGATAACCGTGGATAATTGGTCCTTTTTCTAGACATCAATGTAAACCATCATCTCTTTATTGATAACTCTGGACTGGATCCCACAGATATAAAGAATAATGCAGGCCAGATCTTTAGAGTATGCGAATAGAGTTTTATAACGTTTTTCTATGTCTCAATGTAGCTTGCATTTGGGCACTTGTTCTTATTTGTAATTATCTTGGTCACCTATATGCGACACTCAACAAACATTAAAATTCAACAATACTGACCTGTTATAATTCACTAATTTATGTGCGCTTTTTCTTTTCTAATCGCCAATAACGGATCGAGCAATACAGATCAATCTATTCAGGCAGCTCATATCTGTCAGTCTGCAGCACAGTCCATCATGTGTTCCTGTCCTGTATCATTATGCGGAGCAACAAGTTTGACCATATGCAAAGCTGAGGTGCGAGTATTTCATCCCATGCGAGGAACAATCTCTGCTTTTATTCAGCAGATCAGTCACAGCAATGCGGATCCAGTGCGCTTTTAATGCACCACTGAGTCTCATAGACTGAGATAGACGGGGGATGGGGATTTGTATACAGTGCACTCATTTTAAGATGGAGGAAAGTGTCTGTTCAAAATCTAAAATAAAAAAGTAATTATCTACCAATTTTGACTTATTTATGCGTGTCTTATTAAAACCGCATATGCTATAAAATTCTAAATAGAGCTTTTCGTTCGTTCGGATTTAAAACATTTACACGATTTATAACTACTTTGTTGTTTTTGCTCGGAGCGCAAAAGCGATACAACACGCTAAATTTAAAAAAGGGAAATTACTTCTGGTTAAAAGGTTTTGGAAAGATTTTCAAAGCTCAGGGGAAAAAAAATAAAAAAAATTGTTTAGCGAAAATAAAGCTCGACTTCAAATTTTAGAATGCACTTCCGTCATTTTTTTTTTTTTTTATGTAAACGATATGCGGATCACACTGCGACTTTAAGCGCCGCAAGGAAATGGAAAGGAAACTTTCTTTAAGTTTTTATTCAGTCCTCATCAAACACAATAACCTATTCAAAATCCATTCGTTGCGTTTCCTATTTCCTAGGAAATGCCATCAGGTGAATGTGTGTCTATGACGCACTTTTTGCATGGATGATCTTCAGCATGTGAAATCAGTTTTATTTTGCTGGTTTCCCAGCATTAGGTTTGGGGGCTGTTGGGAGGTTGTCATTAGCTGACCCTCACAAACAGCAGAGCATTGTTCTCTTCATTCCGCCAATTTCAAGCTTCACTTGTACATAGCATATATGTTGATTAATGACACTAAAAGCAACTGGGTCATCCTACTTAAAAAATATCATATTCATCGTCATTTCCACTTTTTAAATCTGGTATTTGTTGACAAAGTTAGCCTCGATTTAGACAGAATTTCTAAGAAGCTGAAGATATTGAGGATCTGAAGTGGAGTGACGAAATCATGGATTGGACAAGGAAAGGAAATGTTTTGGGAATATTCCCAGAGCTCATTTCTCTTCTCACTTTTGGATCAACCAGACGTATGTGTGCTTTCAGAAGAAAGGGTTTGTCTGGATGTTGAATGGGCCCCTCAACCGGCCCATTATGTTTCTCTGGTCACCCCCGTGTCATCTGAATGGAACGCGTGGGCTTGTTGACAACTAATTTTCTCAAAATGTTCACATCTCTGTGGCTCTTCCTGCCCTAAAGGTATCTACATGCCGTGGACTCCCAAGACTTTCACTTTTAAGTCGAGCCGTTAAATCGAATAGGCTGCATATTCGATTCGAATTCATAATTAGGCTTTTATCAAGAACACATTTAAGGATCTCATTGTTTGAACGTTAAGTCACTAAAACACAGAATTTAAACGTTATATTTCAATGCTGATAAAATAAGCTATTTGATAGCGATCCCACCGTTTACTTTTAAATAAGTTAAGAAGGAATCGAAAAGGACGTTTTGGACGTAGTGGATTCTTAATTTTACATTTTAATTGGTTGCTATTTTTCATCTTAATATGCATGAATGAGTCACAGTTCTCAAATGTGTCTATATGATGCCAATCCAGACCTAAAAAATTCGACGCTTCGCATTTTAGGTCACCCCATGCCTATCTTGCATGAGTCTAATTAATTCTCAAGTGTGGTTAGTGGGTCTAAATCTTTGAATGGCCCCTGTGCTCTCGTCAGAGACCCTGCTGGAATATAAAGGGTTTTTTTTTTTCTTTCATTCAGACTCAAAGAGCTACTCGAGCGTTCCCTGTAAGTGACGGAATGTAATGCTTTAAACAGGACACACGTTTGGAGCAAACAAAAGCACTGCGACCAAAGGACACTTCCAAATTACGCATATTATTTTTTTAGCGCATGATTTCGTTCATTTCGAAAGTCAAACGAATACACGCGATCAGAGTCGCCTGAAACACATGTAATGCATACTGCATATTGGTCAATGACAATTAAGGTTGTCCGAGATTATAAAAATGAGAAATACATTGATGAAAAAGGTTTAAACGATGTTCTAAAACAAATGTTATTGTGATGACTGTAAAAATGTCAAGTGGTATAACCGTCAAGCACAAATTTATTTGCACCTCGAATACACGTGAACGTACAAGACCTGGCAATAATTTCCAAATGATGTTTTAAAATATTGGTATTTTTTGTTATATTTCATCATGGTATTTTTTTAAACATATTATGATTTTATTTATTTGTTAATAGGAAGTACTGCGTTTGTTGTACTCTGACAAGAGCGATAATAAAATGGCTTATTGTGTGTTGTTATACCACAACAAATGATTAAAATATATCTTAAATTAAAATTGCTTCACCGTTTTTCTTTTTGTTTTAATTATATATAACACGTTGTTCTCTCTCTCTCTCTCTCTCTCTCCCCTTTCTCTTGCCCCAAAGACATCAACATAACTTGTCAATTAGAAATGATATCGTTAGTCATTAGAAAACACGTGTATTTAAGTTATTTTCGCATGAAATGCATTTCTACGTATTGCTGAAGAACTTACTGACAAATATATATATATACATATATATATATATATATATATATATATATATATATATATATATATATATATATATATATATATATATATATATATATATATATATAAGGCTCTGACCTCTAGTACTGAACGAGCAAAATTTGAGAGATTCTTGACTCGTAACTTTCAATGTACCTTTAAAATTTCCCACAATGGTTATTATTTAGAAATCCAACCAATAAGGTGGTGTGATCAAACGCGTGGTGTGAGCTAAAAGAGGGTGTTGTTGCTCGTATGGAGTGATACGGGAGATGCTGAAGTGTGTGCTGCCCGGTCAGGGCATTTGATTGTAAATAAGAGAGTTCACACGCCGATCGAGTGACTAGAGGGAACAGGCAAACCATTTGAATCAGGTGCCTATCTCGCTATCGAGGAGATCAGAGCTCAGCCAAATGACATCTCCCTCTGAAAAGCCAATCTAGTCGCAGGATGAGATTTCACTGTCTTTGCGCTCAGCCCGCCCAATTAACATAAGAAACACAGCGAGTTCCATTAAAACATGCAACAGTTGGTGGGCAGTTATGGCATTATCTGCCAACAACCCAAGTGCTGGGTTCCCTCTGGGCAATTGTATCCCAACAAAGCCTGAATTATCACTTTATTTGCGATTGATTTATTGGTAGCAGTTTGCATGCTACACTCAGTTCATGTAATTAATTACTTTATCAATAAGTATAACAATGTGTAATCACAAGGTTTTTCCAGAAATAATTACATATGAAGTAGCTTGCGTATTAGTATAATTCAGTACTTACTGTTCATATCTATAGCCTAATTAATTACACAGTATAAGTTAACACTTAGTTCACTGTATTACTAACATTGCAAGAATGTTATTATCGAATTTGTTACCTTAAAGAGTTATTTCTACTTCATTTAAGTAAGACTTTGATTTGTTTATATGAATTAGGTTGTTTTAGGGATATTAAATAATATATTTGACTTGCATAAAATCAGTTAACTTAGATGTTGCCATTTTAAGGTTACCATTCTTTTCAGTGAAACTTATGTTTTTGTGTATATAACTTACTTAAAGCCTTTATTTATAATACATTATAGAGGTATTCATAATGTACATTATACTGCATTATAATTTCTCATAAATACACTGAAAAAAACGATTCATTGCATTTACTAATTGTTTTAAAGGTAAGTGGTTCCAATCAATTTATTTTAGCTACATTTAAATAAACACATTTAGTTGACTAACTTTAAAAAAATAAATACAAATAAAATAGCTAAAATAAATTGTTTGCAACCACTTACCTTAAAAAAAAAAATAGTATCATTTTTTTCAGTGTAACTGTAACCAAAGTTAAAATACATTATAATATTTGAAGGTTTGTTTTTCATTTGTTTTAATGCATTATACTTTCTAAAGGTGTAACAATGTAAGTATTATAATTGATCATAACTGTGGTTACAATTATTCATGAGAGCATACAATGCATTATTAGGTGCATTACAAGGCATAAGTAATGCATTAAAAATGATAATGTCTTATATATAAAAGCTTTACTGAAGTGTTACCGAAATATTTATGTATAATAAATAAATAAAATTAACTGAATAAAACATACAACTTTAGAAAAAGCAAGATCAATTTTGTGTGTACTTGCTTGTCATTCAATATTTATCTGTCTGATCTACATACAGTATAAGAGGACAAACCACAAATGGCAGGTAAATCAAGATAGCAGAAGTCTTTGTATTGATTTATGTGTCAGAGTCATTTATGTTCTATTGCTTTCTGAACAGAAACTGAACATGACATGACACAGATTAGCAGCTTTTGAAATTGCACCTGCCAACACATCATGAAGTTCATAACTCAAAGGATTAATGCGTAATGACAGCTTGTGCTGTACAGTTTTACTATATCATATCACATCATCCATCTTATACATAATGATTCCCTATTTGGTCAGCTAGATATGTGAAATGACACGTCGAATGCATGATCAATAATTGTGTATTTTGCGTGGCTTTCTCTTAACATGGAATCAGTGCAACTGTAGATTAGATTAATTCATGGTCCATTTCATGAGACCCATGTACGGCTTAAGAGGCAAGACATTAATGAAGGCTTTGTCGCAGGGTTAATGAATGCCCATGCATAGGTTAAAATTCCATGAAACAGGAAATGTACCAATGCTTTTCTTAAACTCATGTCTCAGTTCTCAATAAAAGTGCATGTGCAAATAACAATTCTCAAGCTGGGAGAAGAAATAAATCTCATTGTGACAGCTGAAATATGATCTGAATAACCCAATTTTTGGTGAATGATTTACCAAGTTTCGAATACCAAAATTGGAGAGGTTCGGAAAAACCTGATATGTGCTGTATTCTGCAATTAATTTCATGTAAATACAATGTTTTAAATCATTGATGTTTTTAGTCTCTTTTTCTCAACTTTTGTATCATGGCTCTGCAGATTATAGTAAAGTTTGCGCCCCTTTTCAGCCTAAGCAGGATAAGCTTGGAGTGGCCTGTCACCGTGGAAACTGCCAGAACAATTCAGTTGAAGTTTGAAGAGGTCAGCTTGCAGGGTCAACAACCCCAGCCTCTGCCTGTGCCAACTTCTGTTGAGCCTGGGACTTTTTGGGGGAGCGCTAGCTCAACCTAACCCTGGGTGGTAGGCAATTCTAAGACTGATATAAATTTTTTGAGTCAGTTTGCGGCCTAGGCTCTCCAGGTGGCCTGTGAAATCGATTTTAACCCCATGACCCTGTCTTGGAGAAGCATGGTTGACAACCTGGGTGAGAATTTAGCTGGGCCTGACAGATTTGCGGTTCTGAGGGGGCGGGTGGAGAGACTTCAGCAATGGACTGCGTTTTAGAAGTGGTCATTAAAACCTTATTAAAAGCTGGAACGGTTTGGAGAAGAGCCGGTGAACATGTGTATAGCCGATAGTCTGAAAAGCACAAGAAGTTGTTCAAATACAAAAGATTTGATGTGTTACTTTGGGGTTGGTGTTTAGTCGTTGTTATGAAATTGTGAAATTGACTTTACAACAATTATGAGTTTCAAACTGCAGTGCTTAAAGGAATCTTCTGGGTTTTAAAAAATTCATTTCTCTTTAAAAAATCAGGGCGACAGTGAGGCATTTACAAAAAGGGCCAATCCATTCATGTAAAAATACTCACTCTTTCAATAGTATAAGCACAAGATGTAAACAATATATGTGTTAACATAAAAAAAAGTGCTTACTTACCGTTTATGTGCAACTTTATATCCAGTTTTACAACTTTGTTGCCATGACAGAATAACACCTAACACTCTAAAGAATATATGAGAATGACTTTATAACCGAACTCATGCAAATATTTTACCAGAAAATGTATAATGTGTGTTTGTGTATGTATATGTATATATAAATATATATATACAGACACACACACACACACACACACACACACACTTACTATTATTTTACTTGAACCTTGAACCTTTCCATGACAGTGTAATGCCTAAAACGGTAAAATGTACGTTAATGACTTTATAACTTAACTATTTTGGAAAAATCATAAGCTCCACATCTCTGCCCTGAAAAATGTTGGACTTCCATTGTAAGTGCTTAACCATTACCTCAGTTTTGGATTAGACATATCTAATGTATTTCTGTGATAATTAACATTATGTCAATGTTTTTTATGTATTGAAACCGGATTATTCCTTTAAGTTTGTATAATAACAGATGTATTTATAAAGTGTAACTATGTCTATTTTGTAAGGTGGCAGTTTTACATGAATTTGTACAATGCAATTGATACAGAATCATACATATCGTACGTGTTTTATAAAAATTGAAGCATGAAGGTCCTCCTTTAACCCCTAACCTAAATATAACCTTCAGTGGGGCGTAAGCAGATGCACAAATGAGATGTGAATTAGCCATCAACATGCCAAAACAAAAATAGTTAGGAATTGCATTGAGAGTGAGTTGAACAGTAGAGTTCATTCATTAAACCGCAATGTCTTAGTTTTAGCACAGCATAGTGTTAATTAATTTAACATGATGTTTGATTTAAAACCACTTTAGGTGGTTTTATGAAAGGTGTAGAGTTTTTCCAAGAGACCTCAGTCAGGTTAGATGCTATATTTAGTTTAACGCAGATGAAAACAAGGCTGTGAGGGATATACTTAGGGAACATTTACACTTTGCATTTTTAAAAGTCTCGCTTACAGATGACAATATTATCCAAATGATCGCCATTCACACGGATCCGCGGAAACAACAAAAAACGGTGTATTGCTCATGCCAGACCAGTAGGTGTGTAAAGACCACTTTGTAAAGAAACTCTATGCGAACACATAATATGCATGATGTCCCTGTTTTCACAAATTAATGTTTTCATAGTTTACACATTGTTTATCGGTATCGTTTTCAAAATCTTTACCTTTGAAACCAGTTTTCAAACGTTTGCATTTTAAGTCCCCAAAATACCATTGTCAGCCATGAATGGCCAAAATGCATAAAAAGTCCATTTTTAGTTGAAAACAGTGTCGTGTAAACACCTCCTTGCAGTCTTTACAAAGGCAGACACTGTATAAAGATCCTAGATCCTGTCATTTTCGCAACTCACAACTTTGAAAACTATTTTATGGAGTTTTTGTCTTACTGAAAGTTTTTTCGGAATCGATACGTTGATAAGCAACAGTTAAATCCACTGAACGCACCATACTTCAGTCCCTCACAGCCTCATTTCCATTCCCGCCGAAAAATTAAAAATGGCTGCCCTGACTAACATCTATTAAATTCTAAGTAGGAAACTGCAGTGTTTAAGTTTAAATAGTTGCAACAGGCATTGCGTAACGTAACGCAACACAACGCAGCTCAACATAACATATCCAGCATGATCTCACATCGAGACGGAGGACTCAAGTCTACTCACTTTCAACAAGGCCAAACTACATGTGGCCCTGAAAATCTGAGTCAACCTGTTGGGCGATTTGAAATGATTTGGGCCGGTCACAGGGGAGACGGTGTGATCAAAGGACTGACTCACCAAGCAGATCAGAGCCCGGGCTCTTCTCTCGGGGGCCGATTCCATCTGTCACGTTTAACAGACTGAGGCTGTCTGCTGGCCACTCAGCGAGAGAGTGCGGCAAACTCCTGCCAGATTGGTGCTGATTGTATTTGATTGCATTTGAGTGCAGCTTCGACGATGGGTCTAAGAGCTGGTATCATCCCACTCTTGTCACATCAACGCGGGAAAAAAACGGGAAACACTGCTCTGAAACGTTGGACCCCTTAGAAAGTCATGGGGAAAAAGGCCTTTCTGCTATTCGGAGAGGAGATAATACTCAGAGAAGGGCCTGAGTGTGTGATTGTCAGTGTGGTTATGACAGAAGTGAACGGTGATATACTCATAGCGCGGGTGCAGAGCGTCTCGCACGCTTGTCTTTACTCCTGTTAGGAGTTCAAGCTGTTATTACACCGTCACACTCGTTTGTGGTTGAAGTGAGTGACAGAATGTTTGCTGGGTGTGTGAGTATGTAGGCTTGTTTACTTCAGCATAATGTCACCTTTGCCACTGTTTTTAGATTCATTAGCCGTGCCTTTAGAGTAAAACCCACCTTTCGCTGCGTGCCCTTTGTCGGCACATTTCCAAGATGAAAGTGTTTCATGTAAACATTTCTCCAAGGTTGTGAGTAAATGGAAATGTGGCCTTCCATTTTCACACCTCAATAGCTATTGATATTACAAACATTAATATAGCTGAGATTCCATTTTTACAGCCATAATGACTGATCTGAGTTCAAGCGAACAGCGATGGAAAAGTTTTCGGAATCTCTAAGGCTGACGATACATGGGGCAATGTTTTGAGCAATGTTGCTGGGCAACTTTGGTTAATGTTGCTGTCAACGGGCAACCAGATGAGAGACAGGGACCACGACTGATCTAAAGCATCCAGATTGGAATTTGTTGTAACACTTTATTTTAAGGTGTCCTTGTTACACGTTACATGTACTTATTATTGTAATAACAATAAATTATGCATAATTACATGCAAGTAACCCCAAGACAAACCCTAATCCTAACCCTAACCAAATAGTAAGTACATGTAGTTAATTAATGTTACTCAGTACTTAAATGTGTAATTACACTGTAACAAGGACACCTTAAAATAAAGTGTAACCAAATTTGTTACCCATTCTAAATGGGAAAGTACCCAAGCAACATTGCTCAAAAAAAGTTGCCTGGCAAAAATGCTCAAACAGTTGCCCTGTGTATCATCAGACTAAAAGTAAAGATGAACAAGTGTGTAACAAAGTCCAGACAGATCTATTCTACATTCAAAGGAAAGCCTTTGGCTTGAGTTGCAGAAGGCATGGGATAACGTTAGTGTTGAAGTTCTCACAAAACATATTGACACAATGCCAGAGAGATGTGCTGCTGTAATTGCTGCAAAAGGTGGACAAACCAAATATTAAAGTTAAAAGTGGATAAAAACAGTATGACTCACTTCATCTGATATTTGTTGTGCTCAGAGCTGCATCTGCATGTTTCATGAACATTATGAAATTAAATCATGTTTTGGAGGCGAAAAAGGTTAATATCTGTCAGGTTTCTAATGAGTTCACCATCACTGTATATAGTTTTTAATTTTGTGTAGCTTTATAAGGTTAAAATATAATGTTATAAGATAATATATATATATATATATATATATATGCTTTAAAATTGATGTGTGTCTGTATATGTATGTATGTATGTGTGTGTGTGTATATATATATATATATATATATATATAGTTGCCTCTATAGGTTTCGTGATATACAGCTGGTAAATGGATGTACCATGTTATATCTGTTACAATGTATTGGGTATTTTAGCATGGATCTATTTATTTATTTGATCATTTTAAATCAGAGTGTTGTAAGCACCAGCTGTGGTCTTGGATTTTTAGGTTCTCTTTTGGTCGTGTTGCGCTGTTTGTGTGTGTGTGTGGATATGTGTGTGCTAGTGTGATGATTAATGAGGTATTTTTGGCAAGTTGGCATTACTCATCAGTGCCATGGCAGTTTTGTTTCAAAAGTGCTGGTGCTGGAGAAAGAGGGATTTTAGCCCATCAGCAGTGTGTGATGTCAGCACACAGGACAACAAAAGACAAGTCCAAATCCGTGCTGTTTGCAGCATTACAGGGGCCCAGGCTGGGCTGAACACAGGCCCTCTTTTCACAGGGACAAACATACCAGAGAGCACACACACACACACACACACACACACACACACACACACACCACTACTGCAGTGTCTCTCAGCAACATCAACACACTTTCTCTTCTAAGCCTGTGTGTATTTGTATGTGTTCATAGGCAGCAGTTCAATGACTGTAGACTGGTAGCTCATGAGTAATAATTTATGATAATGATAATTAATAGTAAATAATAATTCATTACTCTGACTATTTGCAAAACATGAAAAATCCTGACTTTTTATGGTACAATGCAAAATGTGAAATGAAGTGTAGATGTTAGTATTTCTGATACCTGATATGGCCCTTAACTGTTTGAAGCTAATGTATCATATTTGATTTGAAGCCCTTTAAATGATCAACATGATCAAAACTTTGCTGAAACACCTGTTGCACACAATCTACTACTTTCCTTCTGTCTCTAAATGGAATTCATTCATTCATTCAGTCATTCATTCATTCATTCAGTAATTCATTCATGCATTTATTTATTTATATTTAGCAAATAAAATGTCTTTTATTATGATTGTACAAACATCACCTTCAGCTTCATATGCATTTTTGATGTAAGAATAACATTGATATTATTAGTAATATTTCAAGATAAACACTTACTGGACTGAAGAAACTTGTTTACTTGATTATTCATATTTTTTGAAAAATCATGTTCAAATGTGAATATCAAATATGATCATTAAGGCTTCTGAGGAACGTTTGTATTTATACATTGCTTAATCATCAATGTATTGCATTGATTTTTATGTTTTAACACTACAGAGCTTTGATCATAAAACTAAGCATTTAAGTATCATCTTTCACATATTATTGCAAAATATCTGTTTTATGTAAGTAGCCTGTTAAACTAGTATAAACTGTTCCAAACTTGTCAGGATTTACAGGCTTAATCAATCAATCAATCAATCAATCAATCAATCAATCAATATTTATTTATTTAGAGAGAATTATCTGTTTTTAGAGATATACATATTTTTTTTATTATTTTAAATGTCAATCTTTGCAGGGTTAAAATAAATTTAATTGGTGTAACCTATTGTAGTTTTTTTAATTTATTTATTTTTTTTAGGTTAAGGTCTTTAACAACACAGGTTTTTGCTATTTATCAGAAGAGTAACAGAGGTGAAATTTGTAAGAGAGAGAGGCGGGGGACCCGCTGACCCCATGACACAAACGTATTCATTATGTTGGAACATAATGTTGGGTACTAACTATTTTACTCCTTTGAAAATACAATGTAAAAACAAAATCAAAAACACAGGTGTTATGTCATCGTAGACAGGTATGCGTGCCTCTTATTAATTTCTCATCCGCAGGTTGAAACGTTGACAGAATTGATTTAGAATTCAAACGTGACACACACACATACACACCTTTGTTTGTCTAATACTGCCGCTCTGACACACCAAAGCCTCTCGTGTTTTTACTTGCAAATCAGGATTACACAGCGAATGAAGATTTCTAATGGTGAGAAGGCAGAATTACAGTTAATGTTCCGCCAGACCAGCGGCAGATTTACAGGTTTCCTCAAATCCATTAAGAGTTCGCTTTACAGGAATAGTTAAGCATGAAAATGAAATTTACTCACCCAAACCCAGGCACTGTTACTATCTGAAATGAATAAGATCATTTTACGCAGCTCTTTTCCATACAACTTATTTCCATACAACTCTTTTCCATAAGACTTATTACGCAGCTCTTTTCCATACAAGAACAGTTAATAGTGACCATAAACGTACACTGTAAAAGTTATTTTTTGAAGATTATTAGAGTTTTATACATAATATACATAATATATTTCACATAATATAATTTTCAGGCTTTCTACAAATAAATAAATAAATAAATATATATGTGTGTGTGTTTGTGTTTAATTCAATGTGTTCCTCGCTGTATTTGTGAAATTTACTAGCATTGTACTCCTACATTGTAATTTTAAAAATATGGTCAATACAATTTACACGATAGCTTTATAAGAGGAAATATTTTTGTACTTTCTTTTTTTATTCTTTTCTTTTCTCTAAAAGATCTAAAATCTCTTTGCTTCTACTCTGTAAATTGTTGCAAATAAAACAAAGTAGTCAATCAGAGTTGAAAATAAACAAAGATTAGTTGACCACATTTAAAGAAAATACTATTTCAGTCTTTCTTCTTAAAAATAAATAAATAAATAAAATAAATAATAATAATAATAATGTAATGTGTTACTTAATGTTTATTTGTATTTGTGAAATTTACTACCAATTTCTAAGTGAAAATTATTTCAAAGTAAAATCTACACGTTTGTTTGTTTGTTTGTTTGTTTCAGTGTAATCAGTATAAGTCACACAAAAGCTTTGTTTGAGGAAAACGTTTGTTGTTCATTATTCACTTATTTGTTTGTTTGTTTATTTGTTGAATAATTATGCTCCATCGGCCAAAGCTCTGAAACCTCTTTGCTTCTACTCAGTAAAAATAAATAAATAAATACATACATAAAAATACAAAATAATAATAATAATAATAATAAATATTCAAAGTTGTAAATACAACTAAGTTAGTGGATTACATTTTACAAGAAAATACTATTTCAGTGTTTCTACTTTAAAATCTAATGTTTATTTCAGTGTGTTACTTTCCATATCTCAGTAATTGTTAGTGAAATTCACTATTTTTTTTCCCCCCAGTGCATGTTTAGACTAAAAAGACTTTTATGCACTTTTCATGTGTTTTTTTTTTTGTCATTATTGGAGCTTGACATATTCATGAACTTGCAAACTTGCATAATAACAGCATATGGGATTGAAGCGACACAAGGGGTGATAAATAATGGCAGAATTTGTTTGTGCGATTAAATGCAGATTTGAATAACAATAAGGGGTCATCTTTACAATATAACAAGCATTTTAATACTTGAGGTATAACAATATCACAGCAGCAACCCTGTAGACCAAGAGACCTACCCAGACCTGATTGACTCATGCCGTCGCAATGTTTACCGGTTGCATTCATTCCTGTTCTTTTTTTCTAAGCAATTAGAAACAAGAGATGGCCGCTGTAGGAGTGCCAGGGCTGTGCAGTTTCCGCTCATGTCGTTTGTAAAGGGCTTAACCCTACTCGGACCTGTTTATTTGCATCCCTCTGTGAGTTTCGCCCATCCACGACGAAGCCTTACGCTACTGTACCCCAATAAACCCAGAAAACACAGTCAGAGATGGCATGAACTGACTCTGAAGGACGGGTATTGTGGATGCTGCCAGTGCCCAACAAGCCCTCTTTATGATGGCAGGAATTATGATGGCCATGTTGGATATGTGAGATCGCTGGTGGCGAGCAAGATAAGTCGAGTAATTGTCACTTACTGTAACAGCGGCTCCCATTCATTAAGAGCCCGTGTCTAATAAACTACTGGAGGAAAGGAGGCCAGCTGTACTGTGAAGCCTCACACAAGGCGACTCTTTCTCTGCGGCCCCAAACTTTGTCAAAAGGCGAAACTGTCTACGAGACGCTCTGTGATTCAACAGAGATTCCAATAGAGGTTTGTCTTGGGGGAGCAAACAAGGGCTTCCTTTTGACTAAATAATGAAAAATAGGCTGTTCAAGAGGGACAGCAAAACTTATATAGCTTCTTTTTTAGACTAGTTCCAGTTATGTCAACTGGAAAACAAACAATTAAAGTGTTGTTGTGATACTTCACATTTTTGCCTAAAAGTCAGGCTGCATAATTTGCAGCAATAGTTGATCATAAAGCTGACCAAACTTGTAAATGATATTGTCCACAAAGACATATTTCCTTTAAAAAAAAAAGGATTTATTTATTTTCATGTACATTACATTCATTTACATGCTAAAATGAGGATTATAAAATTATACAATTTTGAACAATTATTTGTTTTTACTTAATTATGCATAATTATTTAAATTGTACATTTTTATAAACCATGAGAGTATTTGTTCATTGCCTTCAATTTATGCTGATTGTTTTTTAAATGGCCTGTCATTAATTTTCATGTAATTGTCAAATAATGCCAAGAATGGAAACTTATAACAATATCAATAAAGAAAATAGAATAAATAGACTTTATTCTATTAATGCTAGATACTGTGTCTGTGTGTGTGTGTGTGTGTACACACACACACACACACAATAATATGTATTGTGCATTTACACAATACATTCAAGTTTGGGGTAAGTATGAGATAAATATATATATATATAATTCGGCAAGGATGCATCAAATTGATCAAAAGTGACAGTAATGACATTTATAATGTTGCAAAAATGCAAATGCTGGTCTTTGAAACTTTGTTCATCAGAGACTGTGGGGGAAATACAATATATATATATATATAAGGTAGCATAATTGTTTTCAACACTGATAATAATCAGAAATATTTATTGAGCAGCAAATCTTAGAATGATTTCTGAAGGTTCATGTGACACTGAAGACTGGAGTAATGATGCTGAAAATGTAGCTTTGCGTGACAGGAATAAAGTACATTAAATGAATAAAGTACATTTTACAATATATTCACAAAGAAAACAGTGCATTGTATCAAATTATTAATTTAAATGTAAGTACATAGTAGTTAAGGCCACCTAATTGTTTACAGTGAACAAAGACTTTGTTCAAAAACATGGAAAAACTTATTGTCCCCAAACTTCTGAATGGTATTGTGTATATATTATTTTGTGAGATTCACCTTATAAGGCCAAAGGGAGGTGACCAAAAGAAGCAATTTGACCAGCCAGTGGATATGGAAAAGCTATCTTTCTATCAAAACCTTATGGTTGTCAGACTCGTTAGTTTACCCATAACCTATCATAGTAGTTAGTACATTCCTGTTCTCGTATCTAACTCGCACCTACATTACAATGGCCTCCTCATCACTGAATTCTTACATTCTCTCCTCTAGAGCCTCACAAACCAGTCGCATTGAGGAATCCATGAATAGAAGCCCTCCAATTCCTCAACCCCAAATTTTTCAACAGTTGAGTGAATTTTTTGTACAGTTGAGTGAATTCCAGAGGTGCTTCAAGAGGAACACATGTCCTTGAGTATGCTGACATTTGAATGCATTTCTAGGGTGACGGCTGTAGGAACCCTGTTGGTTTGGGGAGTCTTTACTGGATCATGGTGGGCCATTGTGAGTCCTTCTCAATTTCCTGTCAGTAACTGTCTGAGGGGGGCAAGTACTAACTTATTGGAATGTGACAAGTTCTTGTGAACTACTTCCTTTCTTTTTCAACCACTGTTTGTTGCTTTATAAAGTTCCTTTTTATAACCTTTAAACTGATGGAGTATTGACCCTGTGCACTGGTAAATATACCCTAGGAACAATGTCATTCTACAAAATGGGCATTTTGGGAATCTGCTGCCAAGCAACCCACTGTCACTTTACAAAATATTAATTTTTAGCAACATAACTTGCTATAGCCAAGCAGCTAAACCTCATCTGGAGAGACGTGGGTTCATGTTTGCAGAGTTATACCAATTTTGCAGGGACTCAAACAAGAACTCCCATAAGGATATTTGCTGTCATTAACTGAGCTCATGGCGGTTTAGCGCAGGCCAATTAAGACTCATATTTGCTTATACAGTTGTTAAGTTTCTCCAAGGACCATTGTGATTGGGGCCATACATCCCATTGTTTTCTGATAATTAATGATACTTTGGTTTACTTTGGACTATACGGGGATATGAGTATAAGACAGCTAAAAGAATGGGAGAGATATATAGTAAGCCACAATTCAAACACACAAGGCTCTGATGACAAATGACTAACTTCAGAAGGTCAGAATAAAAGTCAACATGAGAGAGCAGCTTCACTCCTGAATCCCATCCAAAGATCCATTGAGGAATAAGTTCGAGGGGAAGAGTTTTAGGAGAACGTTGGATTATTGAATCCAAGGGGGAAGTGGGATTGACTCCATCTGTCGAGAGGGTCTTCCAGCCGACTTTAGCCCACATGCTGGATGCTGGCTCAGGAAGCTCTCTCACACTTCCTCCCGCAGTCCTCGACATGATCCTCGAAGGGGGAGTGTACCAAAAGGCATAGCCTCTATCTAAGGGTCTTTGTCCCTACGGGGGGCGAACAGTGGGATCCTACAGGGAAGGAAACACACACCCCCTCCTTCAACAACAGCAGGAGGAGAAAGAAAGCACATTACATGCTTGAAAATCAGCCCGCTGCCATTATTTTAGTTACCAAACCAGTGGGGGGACACTGTCGCTTTCAGACGTGCTCTACAGGTCGTGAGTCGAGAGATGGGCGGATGAGATTTTCCTTGGCTCACATCACGGATTTCGTGAATGCACCTGCGATTGTGGCTCCCTGCATTGTTGTGGTGTTTTGTTGAGTGTCACATATCGGTAATGGAAATGAAGCAATAAAACGAAAGGGAAGTTGGTATCAGTTTCACCTGTACACAAAAGTGTGTCACAAGTGTGGTATTCAAAGGAAAGTTGGTTTACTCAAAGCACAGATCAGAAAAACTTGCTAGCTGCTCGATTACCAGACTAGCCATTCATAAATTACGGCAAGCATGTAAACATACAATAATAGATTTCAAAACAACTGTAGACACGCCTCTTCAGTAATACTACTGCACATGCATACTTGGCAAAGTTGAATAACAGTAGATGTTTAACTTGATTTTTCCCTCCTCTTTTTTTTTCTAGTGTTTTTTTCTACTCAAGCATGGCGGTGATAATTGGATTGTGTGGACACCTGTATGAGTGCAGTATATCCAGGGGATTAGAGAACGGGATGGGTGAGTCAACTCAAATTATTGTCACGTTAACCCGTACAACTGGCAGCCGCCGCCCCCTACTACTCACTAAAATAAGGTCCCGGTGGCCACAGAACCTGTCCAACTTCTGAACTACCTCTAGAGCCACAAACATACAGGTGATTTTCTAAAGCTTGTGCATTAAATAGATGGTTCTCAACTGGTTTTGCTTCAAAAGCCACTAAGTTCCAACATTGTTTATTATACAAAAGTAAACTGTTGATTTCTACTTTCTCAGAAAAAGGGGTACAACAGCTTGTCCCTTGTCCCAGTACCCTTATAAGCACAAACTTGTATCTTATCTACTCCTGTAAGGCTCATAGTAGCACTGTAAAGGTACATATCACTAGTCTAAGGAACTAATATGCACATTTTTTCAATAAGGTACAAAGTTGCCATTTTAAGGGTTCTTCTCCAATGACAAGCTGTTGTTCCCCTAAAGGTACACTTTTTTTTTTTTTTTTCCTGACAGTGTAAATGTCACATGAATTTAGATTTCATCATACAGATTGCAGCATATCATCCTCCACACAACAAATTTTGGTCAGCACAAACCATATATTTATCCTTTTTTAATTTAGTATGGGTTGTACTGCATTCTCATTCATTCTCAATGACATGACTAAATGTGTTTGTCCTATCTATTAAAAAAATAAAAATAAAAAACATTATACATGCAATTCATACATATAATGACTTAGTATAAAGTAAAATAATTTAATAATGATTTTAGTGAATCAATAAATTAAATTAAATTAAATTAAATTAAATTAAATTAAATTAAATTAAATTAAATTAAATTAAATTAAATTAAATTAAATTAAATTAAATTAAATTAAATTAAATTAAATTGAAATACCTTATTAAGTAGTTTGGCATAATCATTTATTATTATTTCTTAGAAAAAAAGTGAACCAACAACCTACATGCAGAAACAACAACAACAACATTAATCAGGAAGTTATATAATAGAAATAAGCCCTTCATAAATCTCTTACTTTTTACCTTGGAAAATATAATTTAAAATATTTTGAAAATAATTATTAATATCTGTACACTGTGTGTATTCAAGATGTAAAGAAAATGTTATTACTTTTTATTTGATAGTTGCACTACATGACATTTTAGAGTTATTAGAATGCAATGCTTTTTTGCAAATAGTATAATTTTGGTTTAAATAGAATGACATGAAACCAAAATATATACAGTACATTTGAAAGAGCATGGCACATGCATTTGAAACTAGATTTTTCAAACGTTTTCTTTATCATGGACACTGTTGTACGTCATTGATCCATTACTGACCCAATAACCTCACAAATCTTTTCTCTTATCATTTTTTTAAATTTTATTTATCCTAACCACTCACAATTACGTAGCTAGATGCATTTTATTATTTGCATTTAGCATTGTTTTCCCCTTCTGTCTGCCATCGCAACACACTTGTGACCCATTATAAAGTCCCAACCATCCAGTTGAGAGCCACTGCTGCAGATAAGCCGGTAGATGAGCTTTTACGCAAGATTAACTTTTATCTGTTAAGAAAGTCTAAGGAATATTGTATCCTTTAGTGTTTGATATCACATTCGGTCTTGGTGCACGAAGGATAAATGTCTGACACTACTGCCAACAGGCCTTGTATAAGCTCGTCAGGGCGGCCATCGTTAGCAGGAGTTTGTAAACAGAGCGTAGAGTGTGTGGAAGGGGGGCAGAGGTGCTGAAAGACGAGACGGCAATAGTGAAACTCAAGCTGGTCGGAGCAGGGGAAGGAGGGGGCGCTTGTTTGACCACCAGGATGAGCGATGGGTCGACGGTCCCATCAGAAAGCACTGCCACGGCAACTGCGCGGATTCACTAGGTGTCGTCTAGGCAGGTAATTCATCAGCCCATGCCGGGGCTGGGCCTCCGAAAACTTCCCATGGTCACTTCTGAGTGCGAATACGTAATGAGCTGGAGGGCTCCACATTTGCCATGGCTGATTAGACGAGAACAATGAGCCCAAACAGAACTGGCAGTCCTCACAATGGGGACTGGAAAGCCTCAAGGCATTGCCTCCATATTTCTAGAGGAGGAAGAGAGAGAGAAAAGTGAACAAAACTGTAGTTTATAACTGTCTTCTCTCTTTTGGATGGCTGTTGTACATGTACGATACTTTGTCACTAGACTTCCGAGAGTGTGTATGTGCGGTAAGGTTGTGCTCAAAGCCTAATGATTGATGGGAAACAGCGTTTTGTCGTATTTTAATTAGCAGACAGAGAAATATAGCTTTTATTTTATTTATTTATTTTTTTAATCTAAATAATGAGAATTTGGATCAGGATAATTGTAAACTACAACAAAACTAATATATACTAATATTAACTAACTAACTAACTATATATATATATATATATATATATATATATATATACAGTATATATATTAATATAATTTATATTATATATATTTAAATATATTTAATATATAAACATAACATATTTTTCTGAAATATATACATGCATGTGTGTGTATTTATTTATATATATATATATATATATATATATACATAATAAATATACACATCACACATACATATATTATGTAAACAAAACTTTTATTTTGGAATGCACGATTAATCGCTTGACAGCATTAATATATATATATATATATATATATATATATATATTGCTTGAAATAAAATAATCGTTAACTTAAATAAATATAACAAATTAAACGTATTTTATTTCAACAATTTGTACATTTTCATTTAGTTAACTTGATATTTAATTAACTAAAACTAAAATTTGTATAAAATAAAAATATATTTTAAAACGAAACATAAAAATGTATAAAAATACAGACATTTAAAATAAATAAATACATTTAAAAATACTAAAACTTTAAATTAAATTTAAAGCGTAAAATTAATTGAAATAATTTTTTTTTAAAAATCAATGAAAATGGAAAAAAAAAAAATTACAAATATTTTTCAGAGCCTAATTGTAAAAATATAATTTTATCAAAACTTTAATAGTATTTTATATTTAATATGTTTTATATTGGTATAGAAATAACATTATTTGAAGTAAATGTGAGTGTGAGACCAACTTCTTACTGTCATACTAGAGTGTTGTGGGTTGCTAGGTCATTTCTTATGCGGTTGCTAAGGTGTTATGAGTGGTTATTACTGCAGTTGCTAGGGTGTTTTGACTGTTTGCTCTGAGTTTGACAAGTTTTGGGATAGGCGGTTATTTACTAGCCCAAGTCAGAAGAACCTACCGCAAGGTTTCTAGATACAGAATTCTTCACTTCTAGATGAAAATGAACTCAGCAAGCTGATTGCTGTGATGTATCATTCATGTCTGTTGCAGGATGAGTTAAGTTGAAAATAGAACCTTGTGCAATATGTATTGCTGTATGCATACTTTAGCAAACTCCAGTAATAACAGAATAAAAATGGCTCGACTGTCATTTAATTCCTAATAAATTATGACATTCTTTTCTCACTGACTATTTGTGTGCAATATTAACATACTGTTTATAGCTACACTGAAATTAAAAGTCCTTTTCTGACCAACCAAAAATGTGGTAATCTTAACTAAGCAATTTGGCCTGGAAAGAGATCAACGTCATTAGCGTCTTTTGTTTGACAAAGAGGAACTGGCTCGTGGAGAGCGTTCAATCTCCGCAGCAGGCGTATCTCTTTGAACACGCTCTATGAAATGAGTTTCTCTATCAGTTGGAGACCGTTTCGCTCTCCACTTTAAAAATAGAGATGATGGGAGGGAAGCCCTTGGAATATTTATTGGGAGGGGGGAATAAATCCACAATCCACCAGTAATTTTCCCTTCTCGGTCACATGTTCTTCCTGGCCATGACTGTTTTTTTTTTCTTTTTTTTCTTCTTCCAATTACTTAACGGTATTTACATATTATTTCAATGTAGTGCGGCAGATACGCGCCATGCCGCAGCCCAGCAATGAGACACTGAAAGAATTCACGCTTAATTGTATTTCATAAATCATATTGGGAGCCCCTTCAGAATAAGCTCCCTGTAACAAAATGATAAAATGGCCAATTATGAGAAAATTCCAGGCTCTGTAATTTACTAAACACACTCCAGAGAGAATATTTTGAGGGGGAAAGATTCCCTGTTGAAATGCTTTCCTTTAGAGTGGCTTTAAGTTATATTACTAAATAAATGATAATTGTTTGTGATCGTTTGCACACACAACATCCGTCACTTTGACCAACTGACCTCCCCCTCCCCCTCCATCAGGAAGATTGGACCCAAACTAGTGTTTGCAGTCTAAACTATAGCCTTTTAAACGCAAATAACTGAGGTGATAGGTAGAGATAGCAGCTCCATCACTCTCAGAGCTGCTCAGATTCCTAATCACAGTATTTGTTTTAGCTTTTGCAGGTTCTGTCCAAACCTGTGGGATGAATTCTCCTGATTCGTCGTCTTGTGGAGGACCAGATCTGGGGACATTGATGTCAGCAAACTTAGAGCATCAACTTTTGTTTACCTCTCAGTAAATTCATATGCTGGATCCATGCTACAATTATTGTGTATATGGAATTTACTAATGTCACTGTATTCTGCGTGACTCATTTCACCAAAAGAAACTCCAATCCATTATGATAAAAACACACATATATTTTAATGCAAGATAACTGATTGACTTTAAAAATAATTAGTAATTTCTCTCTTTGATGCCATACAATATTGTTCTTTGTTTGATACATCAATGCAATAATCATTTTGAAATGTGTGTAGATTACTTTATTTGGTTTTGAGATATATTTAATGTATTTTATATGTTTACTTAATATATATATATATATATATATATATATATATATATATATATTTATTTATATAATTTCATAATTAAGCTTTCCTGGTAAAAAGTACAGTAATTAAGTACACTACTACAGTTTTAAACTACTATATACTGTATACACAGTATATTATACACATATTAGAAAATATTTTACAGAGCAAAGTTGAAGACACAGAAGCTTTCAAGTACATATTTTGCAACAAAAAATACGGACGGATTCTAATGAGTCATTGAATCATTTATTTAAATTGATTAATTGAAATGAAACAACCAAATGAACTGATTCACTAAAATCAGCTGCACTTTTAAGCCAGTTTAAGAGAGTCTTTGCATGTGAAACAATGTGAAAAAAGATGATTTGTCACGCTACTGGTTGAAAATGTATTTCTTACTTTGTTAGTAATACTCATATGAAAATATGTATTGCTGTGAGTCAGTAGGTCAGTGATTTATGTTCAGTGATAGGAAATAAATTCAATGTCAATTCATTTTTTGTTTGTTTCACCTATCACAATATTGGGATGTTTTTTTTTTTTTCTTAAATTTTCTTAATCTTTGCAAATATTGATATATGCAATGAATTATGAAATATAATGTAAGTAATTACATTAAAATGCATTATACAAATTGAAAAACTCTTTTAATAATCTACATTTTGCATGTATGTTGGTTTTACAAGGCTTTGCAAACTTGTTTACAAAGAAATATTTAAATGTAATGATTCTAAAAAAATAATAATGTGGTATGACCATTAAGTAAAAAGTATTATATTTTTATTACCCCTTCTGAGTACATGTGAACACACACACACACACACACACACATATATATATATATATATATATATATATTAGTTCTAATATATATATTAGTTCTACTTTTTGAGGTAAGTTCCCCTGCGAAATATCATGAACTAATAATAAATGTCATTACATTTTTGGGGGAAATCACATCATATGACATTTTAGAACCTGAATAAACCTGTCTTATCCTAAAATTACTAAATTATCTGTTATTTTGAAAGAATTGCTAACATAATTTGGTTTTATATATTTTTTTCCTACATATGTTGGTTGCACCACATGACAGAAGTTTTCAATTCTTAATAAGCAGTAAAGCATTCTTGTCAATTTTTTTTCTAAGAAAAAATAATAAATAATGTGAAATGAATTAAGCAGGGTTTGCTTTGATGAATTTATGATATCAGGAGAACAGTTGCACCACCCTGACATTTTTAACATTTCCAACCAAAAAAAAAAAAAACGAAGAAGATAACTTTTGACTGAGAAAATTAAAACATGTTTATTATAGTGAAGGTGTATTCAAGTAATTGTATGCATGAATTTTAAATTTTTAATTAAGCAGTGTGTAAGGCTTGAACTGTATCTTTTTATTTTCTTTTATGTTATGTGTGTAACGTGATTAGTTATTGTGATTTAATTTTATTGTGTATGTTGTTACTACTCTTGTTGTGTTGGTGAGCCAAAGACAATTTTCCACTCAGGTGGACAACAAAGTTAACTCTTAATTCTTAATCACATTTTAAATGCATTTGTAAATAAATTAATACATACAGAAAGTTTAAGAATCTTAAAATTCAAGTCATTAAAACCCTTTATTGATAGAAAACTTCTGAATAATGCAGAGGAAGTGTATACGCCTAAATATGTTATGCCGCTGCCTTCTACTGCACTGTATGTAAATGATTATATGAGTCATAATTAATCTTAGCGTAGGGCGTCCCATTGGAATACAATACAGTAAGGGAAGGTGTAACTGTAGAACTCTTATGCAGTATCAATGTAGCAGCCCTGCGGTGCTGAAACTCTGTCACATTACTGTCTCTCTCGCTCTCGAAGCTCCCAGGCCAGCACTGTGCTCTCCGCATTCAACAGTCTCTTTATTTAAACACAAAGTACTGTGACACGCTGCTCTCCATCAGCTTCCACTGCTTCCTTTTACCTCTACCTGCATTTATATTTGGGCACATTCTGGTGTTTGCGGTCACTTCTCAAGTACTATTGGTGAAAAAGAATATTACCTCACGTAATTGATGGTTTTTGAGCAAGCACCGAGAGTCCATTTGCGACAGAGTGGAGAAGGTCCTGACAAACCTGAGCTCCATCCGTGTTTAGACCGTATTGGACTCTATGTTTTCTCAGGTTAACACTGAATGTTATTAAAGCAAGTTGACCGCAGGGTCAGCGCGAGAGCGGCCCATGAAAACAAACAATTAATTTGGCATGGAGGTGTAATGGGATGATCTCCCGGCAGGGCCGGATCCATTGTTCGGCTGGAATTAACCGTGGCAGGTCATGTGTCACTGGGCGCTGACCTCGGTCCATTCACTAGCCCACACTTGCATTAGCCATGGCCCGGCAAGGGGTCAAACACAGTTACAAGCCAGCCAAACACCCCTCCCAACACACAAAACACAAAACACACACAGCCTTCCAGTTCCTGGCCACTTCTGACTGCGGAAGTACTTGCCAAACAAAGGCATACCGTTACCAGGAAGGGATATTTATTGCTGTGATGACATTTCTGCAAAATTAGAAATTACGTTGCTTCTTGCACATTTCACGACAACATTTTATTATGTTAGCTATTGTATGTATTGCGGCAGTTCGGAAATAAAATGTCTGGCAAAGTTAAATTATGTTGCTTGTTGTAGGTATTGCGGAAGTTTATAAATTAAACGTCTGGTGAGTGGTGCTAAAACCACGTTCAGATTTATTTGAAACAGATGTGAATCTGCCAGTATTTTATTACATTGATTGTTGTTTGAAAATTAAATGTCCAGTGTGTGGCGCTAAAAGTGTGTTTGGTTTTATCTGAAGAAGTTAAATTATGTTGGTTGCTGTACGCATTGCGGGAGTTCGAAAATGAAATATCTCATGCATAATGCTAAAAGCACATTCAGATTCATCCGAAACCGACAAACATGATTCTGCCAGCATTTTATTAGGTTGGTTCTTCTATTTATCACAACTGTACAGAAATTAAATGTCCGATGGCACTAAAATCACCTTCAGATTTATCTGAAACAGAAAAAAGTGACTCTGTCAATGATTCATTACGCTGATTGTTGTATTGCCGCAGTTGAGAAATTCAATGTTTGGTAAGTGCTAAAAGGTTTGGTCACACTTTATATTAGGTGGCCTTAACTACTATGTACTTACATCAAAACATAAGTACAATGTACTTATTGTGTTCATATTGTATTGCAAAACACTTTTGCTGCTATTGAGGTGGGATATGGGTAAGGTTAGGGACAGGTTTGATGGTATGGGTAGGTTTAAGGGTGGGTTAAGGTGTAAGTGATGGGTCAACAGTGTAATTATAAATGTAATTACAGAAATTAATTACAGATGTAATTACATGTAGGTATTTTTAAAAATATAAGTACAATGTAAAAACATGTATGTACACAATAAGTGCATTGTACCAAATTATTAATTTAAATGTAAGTACATATTAGTTAAGGCCACCTAATATAAAGTGGGACCAAAGGTTTTATTTGAAGCAGATGAACAGATTGCAGTGTTTTATTGCATTGGTTGTCGTACGTATGGCAGTAGTTAGGAAGTGAAATGACCGGTGAGTGGCGCTAAAAGCACATTCAGATTTATCCGAAACAGATGAACCTGAATCTAGCAAATGTTAATTATGTTGGTTGCTGTATGTATTGCAACAGTTCGGAAATAAAAATGAACAGTAGGTGGCACTAAAAATGTGTTCAGATTTATCCAAAACAGATGAACATGAATCTACCAACATTTTATTTAATTGATTGTTGTAAGTATTGTAACGAATCGGACATGAAATTCTTGGTGATTGGCCCTAAAAAAGTGTTTGGTTTTATCCGAAGCAGATGCATGTGAATCTAGAAACAATTTATTGCTTTGGTTGTATGTATTGCCACAGTTCAGAAATTAAATGTAAGCTGAGTGATGCTAAAAAGCTAATGCTCTGTCATGTTTGAAAATCACTTAAAATAAACCGATAGTGTTAACAAAAGCTGGTAATGTTAACCTGATAATGCTGTATCAGGTGCACTACTGAGCAAGTTTACTATGTCACAAAAGTCATACATATTGAGGAAGGAACTTAATGAAAATAAGTGTTTATTAATGAATAACCTTGCCCTATAATCATGATTTGTGTAAACATAAATAAAAGTTACTTTTAGTGCCTCCAGTGTTAATTTCAACTGGAAACCGCAGTGAATTGTATGCATAGGTACGTTTTGCAAAAATGTGTTTTTTTCCAAAAAGCATACTGTAGGTTGTCATCTCTTCCTGTGAAATTGACGATGCCAATATGTCTGTGACACCTTTAAGTGAATCATCACTTCTGAAGGTACATTTATTCAAGTCAAAGTCATCTAGCGTTCAGAGAAGAGCTGCGTTTGCTCTGACATATCCACCACAGGCCACCCATCATGTTGGCTTTATGTTGTCCGTATGTTATGTTGCTGTTATTTGCCATCTCCCTCAGGCACGGCTCAAAGTTGCTGACTTCATTTACCGTCAGTCACCCGAGGCGCGAATCGCTCCGGCGCATGTGGGGGATAGTCAGAGGTGGTTAGCGCACTAGTACACCTGACAGATGCGCAGTGCAACTGCGGTATGTTGAAAAACATCTGATCCCATAGCCTCGGGCCACAGATACCACAGAAAAGTGTTGTGTGGATGACGGACAGTTATGCAAAATGATATTCGTGCTGCTAATCCCACTTAGCATACATCTGTGATGTGACTGCGAGTGTTTGTTATCTACAGCTTTCACAGGTATATCATCCATATTTAAACACAAGCAAACAACAGCTGGAAGTTATTGGTACATGTTCTCCGTTGTGACGGGGAGACTTCAGGAGACAGGGCTTCGTTAATTGATTGGGTGTTGAGCGGGCGGAAAAGGCCGGGCTGAAGCCCCAAAGCGCAGCGCCTGAATTAAAACTTCAATCCCCATGTAAGACTCAATTTCATCCGTGACCCGACATTATACAAATGAGCAGGGAACTGATAGGTGCCTTCTCCGTAGATGGAGTCCCTGAGCTGTAGGCCTGCGATGGGGGAAGGGGATTGACCCTGCTGTTCATCTCGTCTCTTTCAACGTGAGAACAGCATAGAGTTTTGAAGGATACCCTGAAACACTTTTTGTATGGCGTCAACAAGACGGCAGGAGTTAAATTATCTCTCCCACAGAAGGTTTGATGGAAAGAACCTTGCAGGAACAGCCAGAGAACAAGTTTATTTCTCAGATAGCTTAGGAGACTTTGTTCTTAAGCTTGGACTATTTTCACTCTTGATCCAACCCTGAATGTGATTCATAGACTCTCAGAAATAAAGGTGCAAAAGCTGTCACCGGGCCAGTACTCTTTCCAAATGCACTAGGTACTAATATGTACCTTCAAGGTACTAATATGCTATTTGTAGGGGTACATATGGTACAAAGGTAAAAAGGTACTGCTTCAGCGACAGCTTTTGTAGTTTATTATTTGATTCCATACCACGGCACAATTGTGTTATTAATGTGAATATTACTGGCAGATGTTTACTACTGTTACTAGGTAACGGCTCATGTGGAGAAGATGCCAGCTTACACATTTTTTTCTTTTTTTCTTTTTGGATTCATTAGAGCTGATAAAATGTAAAAACTGTAACTTGAATGCAATGTAAGTCGCTTTGGATAAAAGCGTCTGCCAAATGCATAAATGTAAATGTAAATGTAAATTAGAACATGCACAAAAATCATTGCATCTGTCTGCCAGAAGAATGAATTGCTTCATCTTTAACATGACTTACAGCAAGGGAAATGCATGATATTATAATAGGCAAATTACATGTCATTAATAATGGTTCATTTCCACAATTTACCTTGGATTGCTTTCAAACCACACTAGAGTTTGGGGAATAGATCGCTAGCATTTTAATTAAATATACTGAATTGGCAGCTATATGTTTTCATGTATAAAACTCCCTGAAGTTTGAGAAATTAAGTGTGATATTTTAAAGACAACACAATTAAATAATTGTTCATTTTGATTTAGGCAAATTATTTAAATTAAATTGTTGTACTAAAATGTGTGTTATTTTATGTATATGTATATGTATGTAACATAATATTGTACAATTGTAAATTTAAGATTTAAAATGAATAAAAAACAGTAATATTGTGAAATATTATTACAATTTAAAATTGTTGTTTTCTATGCGAATATATTGTCAAATGTAATTTATTCCTAATCAAAGCTGAATTTTCAGCATCATTACTCCATTCTTCAGTGTCACATGGTTCCTCAGAAATCATTCTAATATGCTGATTTGCTGCTCAAGAAACATTTCTGATTATTATCAATGTTTGAAACAGTTGTGCTGCCTCATGTTAACAAGAGTTAATGTACTCTGAACTAACATGAAGATTTTAATCAACTAACGTTGTAAATGCTGCAAAAAATATATTGTTCAATGTTAGTTCATGCTAGTTAATGCATTAACTAATTTTAACAAATGAAACCTTGTTTTTTTAATAATAATAATAATAATAATAATAAGAAGAATACTTTTCACACACACACATACCCACACACACACACACACACACATTTCAGATATATATGCATAGTTATTTACATATATAGTTACAGTTTGTTAGTAAAACTGAAAGCAAAAGCAAAACCATGAGTGAAACACTGAATCCCACTAACTGACTGAAGAATAACTGATCATATGATCACTTTCTTGATTGCAGGACAAACAAACAAACACATCATCCCGCAGCAGTGGCCCCAGTGCCATTTGAACGGCACGAAGGGGCCGCTATGAACTGATTCAGTGGCGTGATGACTGGGCATATTCTTATGGTCACCGTGGGGTAGGACGACGTGAACAGTGCAGACTTCATAAGAGCCCACACAAGATGACTGTCTGCTCTTGACTGAGGAATTGTTCATTCTATGAAAACTCTCACAGCAGCGAACTGTAATATCACTGCCAGCCGAGATTTGATTTGTTGTTTGGAAACACTAATGCTTTTGCCTTTGACAGTAATGAATGTCTCTTTCAGGTTCTGGTGCTGGACACGGACAGTTTTGATTGTTTGTGTTTAAATGTTCATAAAATTTCAAATACAAAACTTGCAGAAATGAAGCCTGTGTTGGTAGGTCAAGGTATCGTTCTCTCAGTATTGGCATTGTGTCATCCTCCCTGGAGACAGTTAAATCGGTCGCTTAGAGAGAGTCATGTCACAGGAATCTTTGTAGTCGCTAGATGATATCTGGACTGCAGAGAACTACTTGCCTTCTGGCCTGGCCATACAAACTGTATGAATGGAGGATGTCTGGACTCTGATCCAGTAATTTGAACTCCAAATGGACAACAGCAACAAGTCATTCAGAAACTCTGCTTGTGCCCCTGAAAACTGTGGTGGGCAGTAACTACTAACAAGTAGCCACACTTTAACTAGAGCCGTAAATCGATTACAAATTATAACCAGATAATAAATTAAATGATATGCCAATATCCAATGCCAATTTATTTAAACACAATTAATTGCATACATCAAATTTGCAGAGAAAAACACCCAAAATATCCAATAAAATTCAATTAAACAAACTATATATTCACAATATATTATGTTACATTTTTTTTTTAAAGATTACAAGATTAAATCATTGGGTTTTACACTGTCACTGTATTAAAACAAATTATTTAGTGAATTATTGTTTAATTTTTAGTAAAATAATACAATTAATTGCATACATCATAATTTGCACGGAAAAGCACCCAAATGATTGTAATTCAATATAATGAACTATATATTCTCAAAATATTTAGTGACATGAAATATTTTACAAGATTAAATAATTAGTTTTACACTGTCACTCTATTAAAACAATTATATTTTAATTATTATTTAATAAAATATATTTACTTTTTTACTCAAGTTGACAGAATATGTAAGATTAAAATGGATTATAATTACAATGAATTGTTAAATATGTGTGTGTGTGTGTGTGTGTGTGTTTGACAATCTTATATGCATAATATGCATAATGCAATAATAAAACAGTAATTTTCTCATATTTTAAAGTATTTCTACATAATGCATTTAGCATTTTTATTTTATTTTATTTAGTTTATTTAAAATGCAAAAACAGCATTTTTACTCTAAAATTGTACAATCAGAATATTCATTAGTAGTAATGAGAATAATCAGTAAAAAAAAAAAAAAAAAATAACTGATAAGTACTACAATACCAGATGCATTACTTTAATGAGAATTTTCTTTATTGTCATTTTATTTATGCGTTTTTCCCTTTTTTGAGGTGATTTTGTACCTTTGAGTGACTTGGACTTTTTGGCATTTCGCACCGTAAACACAACATTTTTAAGACACTGGGTCAGTTGATGTGTCTAATTCAGAAATTCAGAAATAAATTCAGAAATTCAGAAAGAAAGGAGATGTTTATCTTCTCCTGACAGTTAAACAGGCTGACCAGCCATCTTAAACTGTCTTTACCTGCATTAGAAATTCATAAATGGTCTTTTCTCTCTCTCTCTCTCTCTCTCTCTTTTTTAAGCTATCATGATTCAGATTGTACAGACCTAACACTGTTTGCAAGTAAAATATAATAAAATTATAAAATATATATATCTACTTTGTATTTTGAGCACCTTGAGGAAGGTCATATTAGCCAGGACTGGGTTTGCTCCATATTTCTGTTTGATTTCCCAGTTGGAGTCAAAGCTCTTTTTGTAAATACAGAGAGAGAAAAAGCCAAGAGCCAAGTTTGCACATTTTAGAAACATAAGGATTGACTTCAGTGTGATCAAGCCAAGCTCTCAAAGAGAGTCATGGGAGTGATTCAGCAAACATATGGCCACACAACCATATCCAGCATCTGCAATTCTCATCCCATTCAATCCCAGAATCACATGGGATTATATTCTTGGAACAACAATAAATATATTGGAAAAAGTTGTTTATTTTTGGTCGTGTAACAGGCACCCCCTTTAATTTGATCACTGACTTGGTGCCAAAATCAACAGCAGGTGTAATGTTATGGTAAGTCATAAAATGTATCATCCATAAAAAAATGGCTTCTGTAGTCTGAAAGAACACTAGACCTTGGGAATACAGTGAATGTGTTCAAATTAACGAAGCTGTAAAGAATTAAATGCACTTTATATAGAAATGACTACCTAAAATGTCATCTTACCTTGTTATTTTTTATTTGGCTAGTTAGCATGTAGACAAAAAGGCTCTTTCTCCAAAATTCAAAATTAGAAGTGTATTCTGACAAAATAGCATATTTTGCAAGCAACAAATAAATCATGAGTCATGTGCCAGCCAAGCAACTGCCACTGAACTCAATCTGACTCCTAACACATAGCGTTAGCATCAGTTTCCTTGATGTGCAACCTGGGTATTGCTACTTTTAAACAGAAATCATCTGAAAGTCAGAAAATCATCAATCAATCATTATTTTCATTTTGTCAAACTTTTAAGGCATTTTTATATTGGGCAGAACACAAAACAAGATATTTTGAATTATGGGGTGCAAAGCTTAGGAAAGATGAAGAAACTTAAAAAGATAGCATGAAATTAATCCATTTAATTTATTTACTTGAAGAAAAGACTGAAATGTAAGCCTTTATTTACACAGATACACAGATCTACACACTTCAAATATGGTGACACAAAACTCAAACAACAACTAATGTTAAACCTCAGTTCAGAATGACATAAGGATGAATAAATAAAGACAGCATTTTTATGTTTGGGAAAACAAAAACCATGAGTGAGAAGACAAACATGACATATCTTCATGTTTTAAGCCTTGCATGCATTGACTTGATCACCATGACGGTCAAACTGGGTCGGCTCGACCCCAAACAGAACTTTTAGGTCCATTAGAGAAGAATGTGGCTATGAGCTCCAGTGATATAAACCATGTGGGGAACAACGCTCACCATCCTTGCCTGTCATTCACCCACGCCATCCTTGAGCTCCCATTCATGGAATCTCTCTAATGAGAGTGGAAATGTCAGCTATGATACACTCGGAGAGAAGAAGAGAAACAGGGCATTGTACAAAGAGCTTTTATGCGGCCTGCCTTGTGTTTCCTCCACACTTGTATTCTAGCCGCTTTGTGACTTGATTAGTGGATCCTCTCACACATTCTCAGATGTGAAAAAGAGCACAATTTGCTTGGGGATTATTTTTAGTAAAGCCCAGTCGGCCTGCATTGTTTGTTGTGTGGCGGAGTGGTGTGTTGCCCTGAAATGTGATGGGGACTGGGCTGGGTATTGGAATAGTGTCAAACTATTTAGGAAAACAGACAAGCATGTGCCAAAACCTGTTCGTAAAACCTGAAGGTCTATACTCCATGTACAATGGTATCGTCATGCTACCCTAACATACTTTAAAGAAAAGCATGGTATGAAAAAAAGATTATATTGTCATCATACATTTCCAAAATACTACAAGTACCATGGCTTTTTTTTTTCTAGTGTAACTGGTCCTACTCAAACTGCTCCAAATGGGATTTGAACCAGATATAGCTTGTTAGGCATCCTAACAAGCTAAAGACCGCAGCCACTAACATTAATCATTAGTGCGACTCTTGAAGCCAGAGGAGAGAAGTTTTACCTGTTCAGCTCCTACTTGCTTCGTTACACTTTCTCCCCTAAACCGCACTACCTTCCGGGTCATGGCACCAACGTCACTGGTCCTACTTGCACTACTGAGAGTGGAATTTTTTAACCAGTGTCAACCTGTAGGAGAGGCAGATGCACTAACAAGGATGCAGCCTATGGCATCAGTCGATAATTCACCACTTGAGAGAAGGGCAATGAAGTTTCCCTGCACTGCTCTTAGTAGCTTGTCTCCTTCATGCTCACTCCCCTAAACTCATGTCACCTAACTGGTCCTACTCAAATCACTCCAAATGAGATTCAAAACCAGGTCAGCTGGCATGGGGGATGTTTTAACAAGCTAAAGACAACAACTATAGCATTAATCAATAATGCACGTTTTGAGGCAAGGAGAATGACATTTTACATACTCTGCTCCTACTATCTCCTTTACACTTAACCCCCTTAACTGCACTACCTTCAGGGTCACAGCACCAATGTAACTGGTCCTACTTGCATCGCTCCAAGAGGAATTCAAACCAGCGTCAAATGACTCTAGAGGCAGGTGCGTTAAAATGGATGCTAAATATTGCAGCGTCGATAATGCACCTCTCGAGGCCAGGGGAGTGAGGTTTACCTGCACTTTACCTGCACTTTTACTAGCTGACCTCTATTACACTCCCTTAAAACTCCATCTGGGTCACGGCACCAATCTAACAGCTCCTACTTACACTGCTCAGAGCAGGATTCGAAAGATCGCTGTCAGTCAATAATATGCCATTTGTTGCTAGGGTTCCTTTTGAGGGCAGAAGAGTGAGGTTTACCTGTACAGTTCGTACTAGTTGGGATTAGTTACACTCACCCCCTAAACCCCACTACCAACTGGGTCACAGCACCAATGTAACTGATCCTACTCATACCACTCTGAGAGGGATTCAAACCAGCGTCAACCACTATGGAAGGTGGGTGCACTAACAAGGGCACTAGAGATTGCACCCTCTAGTGTCAGTGCACCTCTTAAGGCCAGGGGAGTGACGTTTACCTACACAGCTCTTACCAGCGAGCTTCCATTACCAACACCCCTAAAACTCACTACCATCTGGGTCACGGCACCAGTGTTACTGGTCAGACTTGCTCAGAGTGATATTCAAACCAGAGCACTCCACTGATGAGAGTAACAAAGATGCACCCTCTGTTGTTTGTCACTAGTGCCCCTTACCTGTAAAGCTCTTACTAACTGGCCTTGGCTACACTCAGCCCCCTAAAGCTCACTACTATTCAGATCACAACACCAGTTTAACAGGTCCTACTTGTACTGCTCTGATTGGGATTCAAACCAATGTCAACTGGTATGGCCAGCAATAATTTTTCACTGGCAGCCAAGGGATGGTTCACAGTTTTTGGATTTCATTTTTGGATGAACTTTCCCTTTAACCTTATACTGCTACAGAAAATGCTTAAGCCTTAAAGCTACGTCAATGGATTGGCTGTACACATGGGTTACATAGTTAATTAAGAAACCTCAACTCTAAATCCGTTAAGTATGATCAAATTACTCCCTCTAGAGACATGGGAAATAAAACTATAAGATAACAAACCACTAAATCCAGTGTAAAAATGACTAAAATGGCAGACCTGTCAAAATTAAATCTCACGAGTAGTATTAAATAAATGAACCTTCTAGTGACGGCCATGATGCACACCGCTCGAGTCCATGTGAAGCTCACTGTACGGGGCTCATTGTTTGAGAGTGATGAGTGAATGCTGGTAATGGAATCTGCTTCCAGTGATTTCTCAACTACAAAGAAGGAGAGGTGATCTTAGGTGTGACACTGGACATGATCAATCACACACAGACAGTTCCCTCAGGACAGAATAGAAAGGTCCATCCACCTGTCTCAGTCATCAAGATACGGTAACAAATTCTGTGTGAGCATGGGACAGATTTTACACCCAACTGCTATTCCTCATCACGATAGAAGAATACAATACTTATCTATATGTAACATAGAACGTTAAAGGAATATTCTGGGATGAAAACAAAACAAAACAAAACAAAATAAAATAAAATAATAATTTACCATATACCATTTAAAACAACAATTTTCTATTTGAATATATTCAAATAGAATCAAAGCTGAATTTTCAGCATCATTACCCCAGTCTTCAGTGTCACATCATCCTTCAGAAATCATTCTAATATGCTGATTTCTGCTCAAGAAACACTTCTTATTGTTATCAATGTTGAAAACAGTTATTCTGCATCATAGTTTTGTTGAAACAATTACACATTTGAAATATATATATTTTTTTGTAAATGTGTTTACTGTCACTTTTGATAAATTTAATGTGCCCTTTAAAAAATTAATCTCACTGACTCCCAACATTTGAATGGTAGTGTATGTATTTACATGTTTATATATTGTAGAGTACGTAGCTTCCTAAAATATCTATTTGAATAGAGAACAATAGTATGTGAATAAAAGCAATCAGTTCAGCATATCAGGACAGATCTCACAAGAAGCATATTTTTTATGTGGTATGTCTGTTATGGTGTTATTATGATTGCGGTTAGGCTAGTTTAAGCCTCAGACGGCACGCCTACAATTCATTCTCTGACTGTGAAAAATCATTGCGTGATCATTTTCTTGATCTAGATCGCTAATATGATTGACTGATTGCCCTTACGCAACTTTGAGTGATGTCTGCAAAATAATACGTGTTTACAACTTTGGATGGAGAGTGGAGTTAGGCTATATAAGAAGCGCATATGCTTTTATGTAGCTTGTTATATATATATATATATGTATATACATACTCGTCTTCTTTTGTTGTTTTTCCCAGTAAGCTGGAGGTGAAAAGGTGTTCTGTTTTGGAAGTGAGACCCAGTCTGAGTCTGAGTAAGTGGCTGGATTTTCAACACAATCAGTCCCACGATAGTATTTCATGCTCACCCGGTTCACCTGTGCTGATGGATAAGCGTGGAAACAGGCCAGGTTGAGCGAGCGAGCGAGAGGGAGAGAGAGAGAGAGAGAGGGAGGGAGGACACATGGGGGAGAGGAGGGGAAAGTTCACCTGTTCTCTCACCTATCGCATTTGACTTCATCTGCCGCCCACTCTCGGCCTCTTGCTGTTCAATATGACATGCTATTGTCACTTTTAGTGCTACTCGTGCTATTCCTACAATATATAGTATTCATACTACTCACAATATGATATTTTCTGTTTACCAAAATGTGCAGATTGGAACAATCAGAACACAATATCCCATAATGCAGTGCAGTGTGTTCAAGTGTAACAAACAAACCAAAGCATCTCTTTTTAAACTTCTATTCAATTAAATTTGTTTACAAAATCAACTGATTCACATACTAACTCACATGCTAAACAGCAAGCGGCATACAGTATGTACTGTATAGTATACTAGTACAATAATAACAGCAAATTTTAATTTACTAACAAATAAATCCTGGTAGATCAATTTTGGTATAAATGTATTTTTGGTATAAACATATTATTGGTCTATATATGGTTTTATAGGACACTTTAAATGGTAAAAGAACTGTACTATCTTTGTTTCTGAAGGTGCATTCACCTTCCAGAGCACAGATATCTGGGACATAGTTTCAGAAGTTTTTACATAACCTCTGCACAAATCTCAAGACTGACTGACAGCCAATAAATGTAAAGAGATGAGCTCTTAACATCATAACACAACAAATAACTAACAATAGTGACAAAACAACAACAGAAGTCAGCAGACTGTGAAAATAAATGGTGCGTGTGTGTGTGTGTGTGTGTGTGTGTGTGTGTGTGTGTGTGTGTGAAAAACAAAAAAATCAACTGATTCACAAACTGGTCTGTTTTGCTCACCAAATCTGCATTTATGTGATGAAAAATACAGTAAATATATTTCTATTTTAATACATTTTAAAATGCAATTTATTCCATAATTCATTATGCAAAGCTTAATTTTCAGTACACAAATTTACACAAACAAACCTCAAGAACAGCAAACAATCAACAAATCTAAGAAGAAGAGCTCTCAACATCACACCACAACAAATAACTATCAATAATGACAAAACAACAACAGTTTAGCAAAACTCAAACAGTGAAACCATAATCCTATAACAGTAACCACATAATTTATTCATGCTGCAATGCATGCTGGGAACTTCAATTTAAAATTCTTTGTTCAGACAGCTGTGTTTGACTAGCAGACCGGCTAGTCTATCATGGGTTTTTCATGCACTTTCAAGTAATTCACGTTTCCTAGTATGTGTATTTTTTTACTGTATATTCTATTTCAACACTTTTCTCTTTCGGATGCTCAATGAACCCTGGCCTAAACCTGTCTGTCTGACAAACATCACGGCATGACTGACCAAACCACCTGAAAACCTGCACGGGGTGTTTTGGAAAGCTCTAGGCCTCTCATGCCTGTTGTTACCTGTTTAGGATAAACAAACCCCATGGCAGGCTGAGCGGGAGTTCGCTGCTGTGCACCGCGCTCGCACACTAAGCAAACTATCACCAGGTGTGCACGCATAGAGCCGATCTTCCGTCAGCGTCCTGTCATGCAGAAGATGTTTATCCAATTTGTCAAGATAATCTTTCCTCAAACAAGGCCTGGGCCGAGGCCTCCCAGCACACACACACACACACACACACACAGTGTGAGACTGAAATGCAAGCCGTCTCCTTCAACTTCACTTCAGAACTAAAAGTAATTATATGTTTCTTAACGGAATTATCCGGCATTCCCCTTCGCTTTGCCCGCTTTCTCCACCACATTTTGGATCCGTTTCATCCGTCCTCAGATAGATCATCCGGCATTTTACACAAATGTAGACTCTTAATGGAGTTGCGATCTGTTTATTTTTTTCCCTCTGGATTACCGCTTTATTAATGATGTCAGTTCTACTAAAATCTAAAAAGGCATGCAAATTAGTATAAATAACACACGAGTCGCACACGCTGACACACACTTAAATTACAGCGTAAGCAAAAAATCCTCAAGCTGATGATTTTATAATGGATCTTTTCATTTGCCATGGTGTGGATTATTTTAAACGGATTTCAGTGGAATATTTACGTGTTTCGTGATTCACAAACTTTATATTTAGCAAGGGGTTTATTTATCAACGGCTATCATCTTAAATAATAAGCGTTATAGTACAAGCCTCTTAAATGATGTGTGCTATAATTACACAGCTGTGGCACATATGCGCTTTAACTTTGTGACAAGATCTATGAACTTCATGTGGAGTATTTTAAAACTTGACAGAAGAAAAAAATTACTCGGAAGTGAAGTGATCCAAAGTGATCCAAGGGTAATTCTGTAGTTTGTTATGTAGTGCACTTCAGCAGAGCGGTGTGAAAAATTAAATAAAAAAAAACAAAATTATTCATAATTTAAGGCACCATGGCATGCAAACAGCCTGAAAACAATGTGAAAAATAATCCTTTACGCTATGAGGTGGATAAAAAAAAAAGCGATAAGTGATAAGAATCCAATGAGTCAATACAGAATTCCAGCTAATGGTTAAATCACAGGAACCAAAGTGACCAAACAAACAAACAAACCATCACTAGAAGTTTCAAGAAATTTCAATTAAGCTTATTTTGGCACTTTTTATATTAAGATTTTTTAAACTTCATTTATGAAAGTTTGTTTACGTAACATTAATTTAATATAGTATTCAATATTAAAAAAAATATATTTTTTACTCAAGTTACACTGACAATGATGATGATTAAATAAAGAAATAAAGAAAGAAAGAAAAAGAAAGACTGGTAATTTCAACTTTTTATCTCACAATTTAAGTTTTCTCAAAATTTTGAAAATTCAGACTTTTTTCTCGCAATTCTGACCTTTTTTCTTAGAATTTAGAGTTGACATCTTCCAGTTCTGTTTTTTTTTTTTTTTTAATGGGACTTTTATCTTACAAAAAGATGCAAGTTTCCTTGCAATTCAATTTTTTTTTCTCAATTTTCTCAAATTAAATTTTTTTTCTAGCAATTCAGAATTGCAAGATATAAACGTCAGAATTATATTTTTCTCACAATTGCAAGATATAATTTAACAATTCTGAGAAGAAAAGTATACTCTGAGATAAATATGCAATTGCGAGAAAAAAAGTCAGAATTGTGAGACAAAAGTCAATTTTTTTTCTTGGCGGGAACAAAAAACAACAACTTAATTGTGAGATGCAAACTGCGAATTGTGAGTATTAATTAGTATTAAAGTATTAGCTTATTTATTTATTTTTAATTTTTGTTTTTTATTTTTTTAATCCTATGGCTGAACAACATGATTTACTTATGCCCCATTGCTGTTTAGATTTAAGGGTGGAACTTCAAGCTTACTCTTTTCGTACGTTTCCAATTTTACATTTCCAAGTTTCAAATTCATACAAAATCACCCCCTCGAACAATTGTTACATTTTCTCAAGAGATCAGGCAGATTTGTACATTTTTCAGGGAAATCAATCAACAAACGGCTTACTTGCAGTTGACTGCATACTGCAGTGTGATAGGGGGAAAGTAATGCACTTACAATAGAAGTCTATGGAGCAACACAGTACACATGAATACACATTTAAATGCAACAATTTAAAGCCACAATACTTAAAAAACTAGACATCACTGTGATAAAACCTTGTCTGTGCAAAGTTCTGAAGTAATATTTCAAGTCTACAAGGGAACTTTCACAAAATACATGTGAAGAAACCAGAAAGGGGCTGTTTACATAAGGAAATATCCAATAATTACATTGATGTAAATAAACTAATCCACCAGGAATAAGTCAAATGATAAATGTTTTCCCACTCACTAATTCACAAAAAAATGATGAGTTTTACATTTATGCTTTTAAACCAATGCATGCCACATAGATTATCATAGTTATTGTCCATGCTAACTGACATTATGCCACAAATGACGTCCCTTTAACTCATCTTGAACCTGGAACATTCCTTTAAGTAAACCTTCAAATATGAGGTAATGAGAAATGCATTAGCTAACAGCATTCTTTGTAATGTGTCTGGGGTCAAAAGGTGCAGGTATCTGCCCCCCCGCAGCAGAAACACACGTCTGCATGTGTGTTCTCCCCTCACCTGCCGTCTGAGACCACGTCTGTCCAGGCGTGCACACACACACACATACACCTGTGGATCTGGCTGACTGGAAAGGTAACGCCCCAGGACTGATGTGTGGGCACATAGCAAACTTTCTGTGGCTTTCCAGCATGTTGCCTCCCAGAAGAATGCAGCCAAGCTCTTCTAAATTCCTTCTACATCACTTATCAAATGCTTAATTGAGGTCAAAACATGGACAGGGATTTCCTCTGCTATTCGTTTTATGCTTTATGATGCAGGCAGCTGGATCTGTCCCTCCGCAGACGCACACACACTAACCGTCCCTTATCTTCAGCTGCTGTTTTGTGAGCCATCGGATGTTTTTCCCAGGGTCTTGCGAACACCCTCATGGAGGGCACCGCTGCAGACTGCGGAGCGACTGGTCGAACCAGTCGACTACACTAGCTTTACCAACAGACCAGGACTAAACAAGAGAACACCCACTAACTCCTAGTCTTTTATCGCAGGCTTTGGCAACCGGGAATGTTTTTGCATATGCAATCGCTTCAATCTAAGAACCACCTTGCTGGATGGAGGTGCGGAAAGCCAAACTAATGACAAGATGCTACTTGATGCATGTGGGACAATTACATGACTGTATGATCATTCTCAGGAATAAAGCTGATGTGTGTCGTTTTTATTGGATATTAAAATACTTTCTCATATTCCAGTTTGATAGGCTTAGTCAATCAAAAGTTAGACTTTCGTAGGCTGAATCCCAAGAAAAAATGTTAGGTAAACACTGTGGCAATGCCGTTTCTTATGCAATATCATCTTCAGCTAAATCACCTCCCGTAACTGTCTCACACGATTGTGTTCCCAAACATTGGGCATCCAAATGCAAGATAACATGACAGCATTTGTTATTGTGCCATTTATTATCAGTGTTGGGGAGTAACTAGTTACAATGGCGTTACATAATTTAATTACAAAATAAAAGTGACTGTAACCTATTAGAGTTACTGATAAAAAAATTGTAATTAAATTACAGTTATTTATAAAGGTCCCGCTTTATATAATTACTATGCACTTACATTTAAATTAATAATTTGATACAATGCACTTGTTTTGTACATACATGTTTTTACATTGTACTTATATTTAAAAACAAATACCTGCATGTAATTACATCTGTAATTAATTTTTGTAATTACATTCATAAATACACTGTTGACACAACTTAGCCGTATCCCACCTCAATAGCAGCAAAAGTGTTTTGCTATACAATATGAACACAAGAAGTACATTGTACTTATTATTATTATTATTTTCATGTAAGTGGTTAAGGCCACCTAATATTAAGTGAGACTCTTATGAAAATGTGAATGATTACAGAGGGGCTTACATCTGAATATTTTCACACACATACACACACACACAGAGAGAGAGAGAGAGAGAGATTTAATTTATTTCTTTACCAAACTGCATTGACTGCTCTTGCATTGACACCAACGATTCAGGAGTTTAGGACAACAACAAAACAGTATCATAGCTATTAAACTATACCTTGTTATGATTTTAAATCAGTATTTAACCTCAGAACTATCTTGAAGTAAAAAGAGGTGCTAAAGTCTGATTTTGTGGAGGCTGAGCTTTAAAATTAAATTCTTATAATCTTATAGTGACAAAGGATTTTGAGAATCTGACAGTAATCAGTGTTCAATCAATCAATCAATCAATCAGTTAAACAGTCAATCAATCAATCAATCAATCAATTCTGGGATCCACTCATATCATTTTCACATGAAGTGAAGGCCTTAAAATATACTGAGCAGAAAGCTCTGTTAAAGATGACTGATAAGGTGTTGACACATGTAAATCTAACGCTTAAATCCCGTCATGCGAAAGACAGACAGCGTTAAACAAGGCATTTATCTATAAAATTTCAGAAGACTGACAGTAGATGTCATGCCGTGTGACAGCTGTGACACTTATCTGCCGTTTACACATTTATGTGCAGTTTTAGTCCAAGATTCTTGTCATGTCAAAATAATATATAAGAAACAAGAGTAACTTTGTGATAATGTTTCATATGCGTTGCTGAAGTCTGTACTGGCTGTTAAAAATCTGAACCTCAGGGCTCCAGTCAATCTGGCCTCATTTCCCACAGTCACACAACTAATAATTATCTTGATGTCAATCGCTGTAAGATGGCCACAAGGGATTGGCCTTTCACCTTGCCTTAATTCTGGTGAAGATCTTATCTGTTTGACAGGCTCTGTCAGATGTACGCGGATGTGTCCTGCTACCTAATTGGCTGGAAAGTGGACAGGAGGTATTGGATGTGTTAGGAGGAAACTAAATCCACTGATGAAGGTGCCAGAAACACAAGACGGTATTAAATAAGAACAGGAAATGTGGGTGTTTCTGAAATCTTGATCTTATCTGTGGTATTTAACGTTGAAGTTGGTTAGATGCAAAAATGTTTTTAAAAAATATTTGTGGTAAAGGCACAGTTGTACCTGGAGGAATAATTCTATTAACTTACAAACTGTACACTTTAACTTCAGGCTAAGTTGTTTTATATGTAACACATGTTCAATGTTTTTCAAATTTGGCACTGAGGTGGCACACAAACAAACTTGAGTTTGATGTTAGCATGTTGCTAAGCTAACAATGTGATAGGCTACTGTAAAAAGCACAAAAATGCAACGCACACACATTTTGGGAAATATTTGGGAAATATCTCGCAACATGATTTTATATCTTTAAATTGTGACTTCACATAACTGACTTTATTTCTCACAATTGCAACTTTATGTATAATAAATGCAGCTTCATGTCTTACAAAATGACTATATCTCACAATTACAACTTTTAAATCCAACCTTACGAAAATTAAACATGGTTTTACTATAGTAAAAGTGTAGTAACCATTTTTTTTTGGGGGGGGGGGGCATATTGACTACCATTTGTATAACTACAGTTTTACTACAACTATCATGGTTAAACTATAGTTTGTTTACCAAAACCATGGTTATTTTGTGGTTACCATTGTTTAATCATAGTTACCATATATACATATATATATTGCTTTTATTTGTAGTAAAACCATGGTTAATTTTCATAAGGGACAGATGCAGATGCCAGAAACAAAAACCTGTTTTAAAGAATAATAGGAAATTTGGCTGTTTATAAAATCTTGATCTTGTCTGTGGTAAAGCTAGTTTCTTGATGCTAGCTGCATACAACTTGTACGCTTTACCTTTAAGTCATATTATACATAACTTATATGTTAAAATTTGACTCTACCGTGGCACACAAAAAAAGTTGCCTCACAATCATGTTTGATGTTAGCATGTTGCTAAGCTAACAATGTAGTACTGTAAAAAATAACAAAATATTCACAACACACATTTTGGGTAACATTTTTTTGTTAGATTGAACTGTTATAAATCATATCTGTATTGAGTGACATTGCTTGCATTTATAATGAACATTTTAATCTTGCTTAATTTTAGGAGCTTATCACAGTGCATTATGTAATTTGCGCCTTTTTAGTGAACACTTATAACACTGCCATAAAATTTGACCACAAAAAAATGTATAAACGTGGATAAAAGTGTGTGCTTAATACATAATTGTACATGCGTTACATTTCATTTTCATACTTTGCACCCCTACTAATATAGCATATGTTACTCAAAAAGACAGAATGCAAAAAGATTTGAATAGTAGTTAACTGAAGAAAACAAAAAGTTAAAGGGGTTAAACAAAGTTGATGGGTGGCACACTTCCCACGGTGCAGACGGGCGAGCAAATGCCTAACGAGCGACCGCAGACGCGTGATTCCAGCTGTAACGTGACTGGCGTGGGCATGGGCGAAACTTCTCCCCTGCTCAGGCAGAGCAGCTGTCAGCGCACACGAGGGGGCTGAGGGCTTCTGACAGGCTGCGCTGGTGACACGCTCACACGCAGATGCCCAGTGACAGCTCTCTGCTGGGGTGCAGCTGCCCCCACCCCCATCCCGTCCCATCCACTTACCACAGCTGTATCCAGACGCACCGTGAGATGTGGCGGTTAGAGGGACGTTCCGGTGGAGATGTTGCTCTGGGGGCCTGGGGGATCCGGGGAATGCCTTCAGCCGCTGGACTTTAACCCTGTTGATTACATCAGCCAGTGGTGCAAGCTTGGGAGGGCTGGGGAGATTTTCTACCTTCTCGCTGCTGTTTAGATTTAGAACTTTTGTTACTGCACCTTTAAAAGACTTCTTTATGTCTCAGAAGATTTAAATCTTTGTTACTGTACTGTACTGTACCTTTTAAGACTTCTAGATTTAAATCTGATATGATTGGTTAAGTGTATTGGTCATCAGTTACTGAATAGGTGCTATTGTAAATGATAATGCGGTCATGGTTATAAAATTATAACCACAAAGTTTTCAAAACAAAGAGAAAAAGTTCATTACGACTTTGTTTCTGAATTGCGACTTTATATACCACAAAATGACTCAATATCTTGCAAAAGTGATTTTATTTCACATAACTGGCTTTATTTCACACAATTTCAACTTTGACAGTTACAACTATGTTTCTCATAACTGAGACTTTCTCACAATGTTACTTTATAACTTGCAAAAACAACTTTGTTTAATGTAATTGAGATTTTATTTCTCGCAATTGCAACTTTATGTGTCGTAATTGCAGATTTTTGTCTTCCAGGTGAATTTATATCTCTCAGTTACAGCTTTGTTTTGCGTAATTGGGACTTTGTTTCACAGTCTTAATTTATAACTTGCAATTGTGAATTTTATTTTTACATAATTTCTTACGATCGCAACTTTTTGTTTCGTAATTGCAGCTTTGTATCCTGCAAGCGACTTTATGTCTTGCAGTAAAAACCTATTCGAGTACTGCTGGTTTTTGGAAATGTAAACTGTTTTTGCAGATCCCTTTTCTAAATTAAAGGATTTGGACAATGACCGGTGATCCTTTATATGTTAATGACATTAATTATGAGTCGTCTACAAGGGAGAGAGTTAAACCATTCAGTTGTGTACTTGTTCAAGATCATTTGCAATTCATAGATTTCACATCTGAAAGAGAGGGGTACGTGTGTTTTCTGTTCATATGTTTATTCTATGAATCACACGCATGCATATTTCAGAAATTATCGTAAGTTCAAATTTAGGATGGTTTCTGTGCAACATTTTATAAATGTTACTTTGAAACTTGCAGTTGCTACTTTATTTCACGTAATTGCGACTTTTATTTCTCAAAATTGCAAGTTTATGTATAGTAACTAGAAGCTTTGTATCTTGCAAAGTGACTTTATATCTTAAAATCACAACTTTGTGTCTCGTAATTGAGACTTTGCCCCTCAATGTTACTTTATAAATTGCAATTGCAACTTTTTTCTTATAATTATGACTATATTTCGCAATGCTACAATATAGCTTGTAATTACGACCTTATTTCAAATAATTGCAACTTTACCTTCATCTTTTTATTTTTCACTTTATCTCAAAATAATTTTTTACAATTTCTACTCTGAGGCGGAAACAACTTTCCATAAAAAATCTGTCTGGTTTGACCAAGGAGGAAGTTCAGATTTCTAAAAGTATCTCCTTACAGCTCTTTTTTTTTCAAATAAGCAAGGAAAATCCATGCTCACGCAAAGACAAATCATCTTAGCTTACAACATTTCATTGCCAACAATTACGACATGCTGTGCGCATTTGATAAATAAACCTTGACATGACTTGAAAATCCTGTTTTCTGTGAAATGTCTCCCCTTCGAGTTTAACACACAATATAAAATGCTCCAAATTCAAATATTCCTCATAAGTCCACAAACACAATAATCTCAGTTTGTTCCTTTGCCCTGCAGAGCAAAAACCGGTGAGGTCAGAGTTTGTGGAGACATGGAGGTTTCAGTTACACAATCAGCATCATCTCTTATCATACTACATCTTCTGTTTGGGTTTCCACGAGCTACACATCACTGCTGCTTGTGTATCCCATTTGATTGCCATTCATGCTGCCACAATGACTGCATCTGCCTGTTTTTGGGGACACAGTGTGTCTTTTGACAACATTCCTAGGAGGAAATCTTAAAATAACACAAAACAATGGCATAATAAATATAATAATCTGAAACTCACGATTCCCATGATTTATACAGCTCAATCGAATTATACAAAATTGAACTCAAAACTTTGAAGTGCTGCTTCAGAAAGTGAAACTGGACGTTTATATGTTCCTGGATTAACATCCCACCAAAATCGGGTACAGTTGGGTGTCTATTTGTGATCACATATACCTCTTTGTATACTGGTACCAGAGATAGTTGCTGGCCAGACAAACTGGAGCTTTTCACAAACCAACTGTTTGTTTCCACTGACTTGAGACACAAACGATGAAGTAATGCTGCTTTGTGTTGTTTACCTGACTGTAACCAATGTAAAAACAAACACTGCATGTCCTGTTGTTTGTGCAGGCAGTGTAGCACTTATATTTTGTTTTTTACAGTTCCAGAGTGATTTCAGCATTCAAGATCTGCAAGTTTTCAGAGTCAGAGTTCTTGTCTTCTTGGACAAAAACCCGATTTCATGTGGTTGGATTAATGCTGAGAGGTTCAGGAATTGGGACTAGCTCAGAACCCGCACCTCAACCACGTCTGTGGAAAACTGCCTTCAGGGTGCCACTACTGTTATTGCACCCCCATTGGGTCACAGTTATACCTTAATGCAGGGATGTCCAAACTTGATCCTGTCCTGCAGAGTTTAGCTTCAACTTGCCTCAACACAACTTGCCTCTAGTATGTCTAGCAAGACCTTGATTAGCTGGTTCAAATGGGTTTAATTGGGGTTGGAGCTAAACTCTGCAGGACAGTGGCACTCCAGGAGCAGGATTGGACACCCCTGCCTTAAGGTGTGAATTTATACCATTGAGAGGTAAATCAGAAGTCTTCAATCCTACTCCTGGAGCCCCACTTTCCTGCAGAGTTTAGCTTCAACCCTAATCAAACACACCTGAACCAGTTCATACAGGTCTTCAGGATCACAGGCAGGTGTGTTGAAGCAGGTTGGAAACTTTGCAGGACAATGGGTCTCCAGGAGCACGGTTTAAGACCTAGGTGTTAACTCGGATCCTGGAGGGCCACTGTCATGCAGAATTTAGCTCCAACCAACTCAAAAACACCTGCCTGGAAGTTTCTAGTGAGTCTGAAGACCTTGATTAGCTGGTTCAGGTGTGTTTAAGTACGGTTGGAGCTAAACGCTGGCCCTCCAGGAGCTGAGTTTGACACCCCTGACCTAGGTGGTACAAATAAACATCTTAAAAGGTACAGCAGGTATACATTTACGGCCACAATCCCAGTGACAAGCTGTTGTACTGCTGCAGGTACAAATTTTGCACATATTTTTTTTTCTGACAGTGTAGAACAGCACTGCAATCAACCAATCAGATTGTAGGTTTAGTTTTAACTTGGGCGACATATCAATAATGCCGCTCTGATTTCAGGGGTACACTACAGTGTTTGGGACAACTTTGGACATGCCTTTTTTGAGGATGTTGTTTCAGGTTTCCACTGTCAAATTTGGTACCTGAAGCAAAACCAGCTGAGAACCACTACCTAACAGCACAAGTCAGGTGAAACTCTGGGAACTCTCGGTAAGATCCCAGGCTAACAAAAGTAACCCGTACATGCTAATTAGACCCAGAACTCAGGTGTTAAACTTCCACCTCCAAATCCAGCTTACGTAACAGCCTCAAAGTTGGCCCACTTCAACCACAGCTGTAATTATTGAATTAGCAGAAAAGTTCAAGAGGTTCCTCGGATTTCAGATTGTTATTTAGCATCCTGATGAAATCTAAATCCCAGTCAGCGCAGTTGCGTGTGTTACCCTCGCTCGTCGTACGCACACCTGTGCGAGGATTTGTTCAGGGAGTTGGCAGAACGTTCTGTTACCTGGAGAAAGGAATGCTGAAGACGTTTTCATATCCAGCCGTATCTGAATGCTAACAGGTGTTGTGTAGTGTATGGCTAAGATGCCTTTGCAAATATGGAATCACTTGAAATGTATTTTGGAATTATGACATACTGCAAGGGGATTTCAATGCTTTTGCATTTGCTCCTAAAAGTTTTGTGTTTCCATCTGAAACTTGGCATTCTCCCGCAAAGAGTTTTGTATTCTATGAGAATATTTTGCATTCACTTGCATCCTCTTGTCATTGAGATATGACAAATAGTACTTCTGGTTTAATTCCTTGCTGGCACTTGGCAAACATTGGCCCTCGCTTATTTGAGATTTTTGACCTTAACTGTTTGTCATAAATGAAATTAGCAATGAAATAGGGCAGTTAAATATCTTCAGTGCAAAATTTGATTTTTGCAAACGTACTCAATATCTTGAGTCTGACTCAAAAGTTCACAGAAAGTGCAGCAATTTGACCACCCGTAGAGGCAACAGGAGAACTAATACCTCTGCTCCACCTAGTATTTGAACCTACAGCCTAGCTGCACCAAATACACAGCCATCAATATCTGAAACAAATGAAGATATGTCAACAGTTGGTACAATAAATTGATCACTTATCAACAATAAAAACAGCTCAGTGCATCGTTCTTTGAACAGATTGACTGTGATTTGGAAATACAATGTGTGAGAATGCTGGCAAATTGAATTCAGATCAAGTATTTTACTAAATTCCAATTTTTTATTTTATTTTTTTTTTTTTTTCCACTTTAATTAGTAGAGAGTAGATATCGTTACAAATGCGGACTGTTATATGAGGGTTGCCTATATACATAGACTAATTTTTAAAAGTTTGGGATTGGTAATGTATTTATGAAATACATATCTCATGCTTACCAAAGCTATAATTATTTGATCCAAAAATACAGTAAAAACAGTAATGTTGGTAAATTTTACAATTTTAAATAGCTGTTTTCTATGTAAATATATGGTAAAATGTAATTTATTCCTGTCAGTGCCGATCCTAGACTTCTGGGGGCCCTACACAAAACTCTGTCGCGGGGGATCTGGTGGGGGATGGGGGGGAAAGAATGGATGAAACGCATTTGTCCGTGTTTCACTCCATCTCGAATCGCGCTCACGGAAAGCGCTCGAGAAACAGTATCTCTTCCACGGCTCGGTACGCTTTCAAAACGTTTTTTTTTATTTTTAGTAAGAGCAAGAGGCTGTACGACATTCACGTTACATGATTTGGTTGATTTTTACATAGAGAGTGTGACGGCGCACCACATTAAAATGAATGATAATTCATGTTTCCATAACCGCTGGACAAATTCAAAAACATTAAAACATCTTTGAGAGCAAGGGGGCCCCCTGGTGTTTCGGTATTCTGAAAAGTATTCTGCATATAGGGAGGATCGGCTCTGATTCCTGTGATCAAAGCTGAATTTCCAGCACAGGATTATTACTCCAGTCTTAATGCTGCTCATTATCAATCTATCTAAATAGTTGCTCTATAATATGCTTGTATAACCATGATACTTTGTTAGGAATTTTTATTTTTATTATTATTATTTTTTTTAGCAATGTCTTTACTCTCACCTTTCATTAATTTATTGCATCCTCGCAGAATAAAAGCAATTATTTATTTTAAAAAAAATGTGATGTCTCTAAACTTTTGAAAAGTAGTCTAGTTTAAAGATTAGACAAGTTTAAATGACTTTTTCTATTGTTTCAAAAGTGTTTTCAAGTACATTCTAGCATCGTATTTACTGAAGTGCTACAGCACAGCAAGGTCTCACTTGTTGTCTAATATCTCTGCCAATCTAAATTTTTCACAACAAACTTGAATTGAGTGTTTACATGTGCAACAAAATGCTGATAACTATCAGCTCATTAAAAACCCGACAACGCAAGAAAATCGTGTTTACATGAGATTTTGAAATCATTGATACACAACATGCACACATTGAATAGACACCAATAAAACTGAGGGAATTAATCATATTAGTCAAAATATAGCATGACTAGGTGAAAGTCTCTCACGCACAGCTGCCTTTATTGATGAAAAGCTAAAGATGAAGGGGCATTTCTCATTGACAATGACAAGCAAACAGCAGCCAGACACAGAAAACCAGTTTGGGTGTACCTGGAGAAGGCAGGTGGTGATCGAGGTGTTGGCCATGGGTCATGACAAACGGATGGCTGTGGATGTATTGACATACTCTCTGCTGAGGCTGGGCCAAGTCTACCCTGATTCCTGTGACGTGAGGTCCGGGAGTGGAAACAATGTAGGGAGTGTTGTCCCTCACGTCATTGTAGAGATGGAGGGGTGGGGGGTGAACTATAGACATTCATATCATATATATATATATATATGAGGTGCCAAACAGGAAATAATCAAAATCTGAATATATAGTTATAAGTCTGAATATATAGTTATAATTGTGAATATATAAATGTAAATCTGAATATATAGTTATAAGTCTGAATATATAGTTATAAGTCTGAATATATAGTTATAATTGTGAATATATAAATGTAAATCTGAATATATGGTTATAATTTTGAATATATAAATGTAAATTGTAAATATACAGAAGAAAATCTGAATATATAGTTATAAGTCTGAATATATAGAAGTAAATCTGAATATATAGTTATAATTGTGAATATATAAATGTAAATCTGAATATATGGTTATAATTTTGAATATATAAATGTAAATTGTAAATATATAGAAGTAAATCTGAATATATAGTTATAATTGTGAATATATAAATGTAAATCTGAATATATAGTTATCATTTTGAATATATAAATGTAAATTGTAAATATACAGAAGAAAATCTGAATATATAGTTATAAGTCTGAATATATAGAAGTAAATCTGAATATATAGTTATAATTGTGAATATATAAATGTAAATCTGAATATTTGGATATAATTTTGAATATATAAATGTAAATTGTAAATATATAGAAGTAAATCTGAATATATAGTTATAAGTCTGAATATATAGAAGTAAATCTGAATATATAGTTATAAATCTGAATATATAGTTAAAGTCTAAATGAATAGAGGTAAAAATTAGGCATGTCAATAGGCAGATGATCCTGCTTTTTTAATGAAAACGGTATGCCATGTATCCTGTACATGTATCAATGCAGATATTGTACTATATTAATTATTTTAATTATTACTGTCTATCCCATGCTGCTGCAATTCACTCCAATCACTATTTGTAAACATATGATGTTGTTGGCAATTTCCCTAGCCCTCTCAGCCATGTTGAACTGTGTAGAAAAGATGGGTATTAGCATTGTCACTGACTGTGAGGACCTTTTGGCACCACAGCCAGCCTATTTTAAAATATATAGAAAATAATCATTTTGGTTTAGATTAGTGAGATGCACTTACAATAATTAATATAGTGACATATTTGAATGACATATAGTGATAACTATATACAGTATGTACAGGTTTAATAATAAGTCTATTGATATGCCTTACAATAAACATATACAGTAGTTATATTGAGATGTAGACAATATATATATATATATATATATATATATATATATATATAAACTTTTAGATTAATCGCATAACGTTGACAGCCCTAATATATATATATATATATATATATATATATATATATATATATATATGCATTTATACAGTATATTCAGGATTTATACATATTTTCAGATTTCATGATATGCATTTGTATCAATGATTTACATTTATATATTCAGACTTATATAATTAATTATTTACGAATTCTAACTATTCAGATTCACTTCTGTATATTTTACATTTATATATTCAAATTCATATGTATATATTCACAATTTACATTTATATATTCAGAATTATAACTATATAGTCAGATTCACTTCTATATATTCAGACTTATAACTATATATTCAGATTTACATTTATATATTCAGAATTACAACTATATATTCAGATTTACATTTATATATTCAGAATTACAACTATATATTCAGATTCACTTCTATATATTCACAATTTACATTTATATATTCAAATTTATATCTATATATTTACAATTTACATTTATATATTCAAATTCATATCTATATATTCACAATTTACTTCTATATATTGAGAATTATAACTATATATTCAGATTTGCTTCTATATATTCAGGCTTATAACTATATATTCAGGTTTACATTTATATATTCAGAATTATAACTATATATTCACAATTTATATTTATATATTCAGATTTACATCTATATATTCAGATTTATTATTCCTGTTT
>NC_081176.1:26361351-26423851 GCF_012432095.1 Onychostoma macrolepis | reverse complement strand
ATAATATAAAATAATTATAAAATAATATAATTTTATATTATAAAATAAAATATTATAAAATAATTTTACTAAATAATAATAATAATATGATTAATAATATAATAGATTTTTTAATTGTTATTGATATTAAATGTATTTATTATTTATAATGATTGTTGTTGTTTTTAATGTTATTAATATTGTATTTTTATTTCATAATAATTATTTTATTACTGTTGTTGAAAAATATTATTATTATTATTATTATTATTATTATTATTTAATAGCAGCGATTACAGTCATTTATTAAACAGGTTACTCTAGGTAAATTATGCTTTGTTTCTCTTCCATCTCTCTCTAGTCTCAGTCGTGCTGCAGTGTTGAATCTGTCCATTGTGATTTTTTGTGCCAAGTGCGCTGTGATCTGAAGCGCAGGTGATCAGTAGCTCCTGCGGCTCACAATAACGTGTTTCATGTCAATCACTCGCTGCATGTGGATGGAAAAGGTCAGCAGGTATATAAATAGCCCCCCAGAGACGCCCAAACGCCCGTGTCACTTCCTGCTGCTGCAGCAGAGGGGGCTGCCGTGTCCCTGTGACCTCTGACCTCCCGCAGTTTGTGATGTGTGAAGTTCCCTGAAAGCAGAAGAGCTGGCAAACACCGGACATGCAGTGAGGATTTCACATCTCACTTAAACTTTCAATCTCCAAACGTCAGCTCAGACCTTCACAAATCCACTCAGGCTCATCGCTCGACTGGAAACCCCAAAACACAAAACCTTGTGAAATCAGACTCTAATTTGCTGATGTGTTTCAGCTTTTAGTTTCTCTGTTGGCCAATATTTATATCTAAAAAGATATATATGGTAACACACATTATCGAACTAATGTTTTCCTAGTATTTTATCTATTATTTCTCACAAAGCTTGTCGAGAATGTGTATGAGTCATATTGCACTCCAAAATCAAAAGATATATCTGTATTAATCGTTTAATAAAATTTGAAGAATGAAATAAAACAAAAATGATACAATAATAAGAAACAAATTATAAATATGATTAAATAATAAAAATAAAAATATTACATAATAATAATAATAATTATAATTATTATTAATATTGTTGTTGTATTTTAGTCAATCTCAAAAATATGTAATATAAATATAAAATATATATAAATACAGAATGAAATGTAATTTTTTAGAATCAGTCTCAAAAATAATATTTTTGTCAGTCCTCTGTCATGTGTGTCATGTGTTCCCGCCTCTTGTTTCCTTATTTGGTTTGCTTCCTGTCCTTGTTTAGTGTGATTGTCTGTTATTCTGTTCAGGTGTGTGTCATTATCAGTAATTGTCATGTGTATTTAGTTCCTGCCTGTTCAGTTAGTGTTTGTCTGGTCTTCTCGTTATTCCTGTCTGTGTCAACCTTGCCTTGTCTTGCCCTGTCTGTGACGGATCTTATTAAAGACTGTATTTTGTATACTGTATATATTACCCTCGTCTCCTCGTTCCTCCGTGCTGTGTGCACCGTGACAGAAGACCAGACCGAACCGTAAGCAGCGCCCATTCACCTCGTTTTTGTTTTTGAAAGTTTAGTTTTGTTCCCGTTTTGTCTGTCTGTCCCGCGGCATGGAAGTCGCCGCTCGTCATCCTGTCTGTTGGCCGCGAGCCCCTCCAGTCTGCCACCATCCGTGGCTCCCTCAAGCCTGCCGTTCGCGGGGATATCATCGCCGCTGGCTGTGGCTGACTCTAGCCCGCCTGGAGTGCATGTGGCAAGCCCGCCGGCCGCCGCTGACTCCAGTCCAGAGCAAGGTTCCCAAGGTTCCAAGGGTTGTAGAGCTCTGGGTGGAGTGGGTGGGCCGAGGAATGTGGCCACGGCCACAATAACCACCTGACATGGCCTCCGGAGCTCCTAGCCCTGCCATGGCCTCCGTCTGTCTGTTCTGCTCTGGAGGTCCCCGTCCTGTGTTCCTGTCTATGTCTGTCCTGAGGGGCCTCCAGAGTGCCCCCCATTCTGTTCAGGTTTGTGTAATTATGTGTATTTAGGTCCTGCCTGTTCAGTTAGTGTTTGTCTAGTCTACTCATTATTCCCCGGTGTTCCTGTCTGTGTCAACCTTGCCTTGTCTTGCCCTGTCTGTGATGGATCTTATTAAGAACTGTATTTTGAGTTACCCTCGTCTCCTCGTTCCTCCCTGCTGTGTGCACCGTGACAATTTTATAACAATAAACAATGATAATATTAATGAATTTATATTAATAGTATTGATATACATGCATAATAATAAAGTTAAAAAAGTAGTTACATTTATTTTTATGGTATTACTTATATTTGAAGTGGGTTATTTGCATTTGTAATAGAATGAAATGTAAATATATATATTAATGATATGTATATCATAAATTTGAGTGTGTAACTAATATTAATTCTGTTTTAGACCCATTTAAGATTTGGTTTTGTGATATTATATAAATGACAATAATATAATTCATTGTCTTGAAAATAATGTCAATTGCTGCTAAATGATCATTTTATTTAAATCAGCATCAAATGCAGTAAGACAAATTCATGGTGCAACAGCTGTGCACTTTACATGTTTATATCAAAATAATGAATTTGGGAAGGAAATAATTATGAAATAATGTCACAGATTCATAATACAAAAAAAAACTTTCTATGGTCCTAAAATAAGCAAAAAAATTGTATTATTATTTCGAACGAATGAATGAATGAATGAATCAGTCAATCAATCAATCAATCAATCAATCAATCCCCCTTTTTATTATTTTGGGGTAAAATAATCTTAATGCTCCTAAAATAAATTTCATAAGACATATTTCATAAGATTCAGGCATATACTGTATATGATTTCATGTCCAGCGTCTCTTCATAACCAGTTCTGATCGCCCAGTGCAGTGTGGCTTCACAGTACAAAAAGCACTTGCTATAACCTCCAGTGAACAAGACACAACAGGTGGCTGTGAGAAAACTCTTGCCTTTCTCCCAATAAAAGTCACACTTTGAGAATGTCAGGTCACTTATGAAGACCCCCCTCATCCGTGCAGAATCACTCTAATCATTTGCCTTATATGGAAACATCAGTCCAGCCTCGAAAGCGCAGCGAGCCAATCAGAACTCAGGGGGCGGGGTTTGTTTTTTTAAGGCTGAAGCCAGAGCGAAGTGCACCAGCGCGCGACATTAGAGCACCTGAGAAACACGCTGCAGGGCGAGCGCCAGGGAAAGTTGCATTGCAAAGCTGGAATGAAAATGCACGGGCTATTTTTGAAAATCAACACGCTGGACGTATTTTACTTGGATATTTAAAGCTGATATTTTAATCCGAAGACTGGAGTTTTGGTTTCCTTCCTTTCAAGTGTATCGTTAACATGCGATTTTTAACGGACCGCTGACGCGAACACTTCATTTCCACACTTGAGATCTGGGATACGCGCGTTAAATGTCAAACAGGACCAGCTGGCACGGTGTTCAAAGTGACTCAGCCCCTCTGGAATAAACTTTCCTGCAGTCAGTGTGTGTGTGTGTGTGTGTGTTTGACAGCGAGAGAGACAGTTGGATGTGCGCGCATGATGAGCTCGCGGCTGCTGCTGCTGGTGCTCGCGGCGCTCGCGGCGTGCCTGCGGTCCGGTCGCGCGCAGGTAAGCCTCACCTGACTTACGTCACGCTCGGTTTGAGTTTAATTCATTTGTCTCATTTGACAATAGCTGCATTCACAGCGCACTTTTAACTGTCTTGATTTCGAGGATGAAATTCGAGCAAACTGTAACAAATTCCCTCATAAGCATGCCTGACTGCGCGTTGGCCCCAGAGTGGAGGCGAAAAGAGAAACTATACTTGATTTGATGCTTAATCTATCTGTATTTGTTTATGTGTGCAATTCTAAACTCAAACAAAGACACTGTTAGGGTTGCCAGCATTAATGTGCATTGGATGGGTTCCCAGATGCACCACTGCCAAAAACACATCACTCAGTCCAAGAGCATCACTGTCACTGCTTAAACCCCAATTATGCTGTGCATTTAACACTACGGTACGTCTTTAGCCGTATTAAAATAGTGCTGCGAGTTGCTATAGAAGAAGGTCCTCTGGAGGGTTCCCACGGTCATAGAAACTTGTGTTTTCCAGACTAGGAAGAATGATGTGAATTAATCAAATCTGAAAACTAATGCGCACATGTGCACACACACAGACATACTTGAATACTGTAAACATTTAAATATTTAAAAAAGTAATTTTTTTCTAAAACTTGGTTAAAAATCATGTAAAAAAATATATTTATATATGTTTTAAAAATATTTTTGAATGTGCATTTTTCTAAAACTTCATGTGAAAAAAACAAAAAAAAACAAATCTGAAAAGTCATGGGCGTACATTTAAAATATTTATATTATGTGAAAAATACATTTGAATGTACTTTTTTCAATAACCTGATCAAAAACCATAGTGGTGGATGATTCTGGTCTTTTCAACCAATCAGTCAAACAGATTCGTGTGTGTGTATGTGTGCACAAAAATATAATATTTTTAAATGTGCATTTTTCTAAAAGTTCATGTAAATAAAATCTAATCGGAAAAGTCATTGACGTATATGTCAAATATTACTTAAAAATACATTTGAATGTACATTTTTCAACTTGATCAAAAATCGTAGTGGATGATTCATGCCTCTGATTCAAACCGATTCATGTGTGTGTATGCGTAAAAATGCTGAAAAATGATAGTTGTGCCTAATTCAGGGCTTTTCAGCGAATCAAACAGATTCACAAATCTGTCTAAATGATTCATGAGTGTGTCAGCCTGAATTTAATATTTAAATACTTATTTAGTCCAAAAGTCATTGGAAATCAATTGCTGTGGGAATCCTGGTGATAATAAAATTGGATTTGATATGTTGGTCGATATTTGGCCATTCTGAGATTATCGGTATCGACTTGCAGTATAACTGTATCAGCTGCCTCATCAGTGGATTGTGTACATTTAAAAATTTTTTTTGTGATTTCTCTGTTAGTTATTTTGCAAATGCAAATCTTATTTGCAATAATATGATACTGTCAGCCATCCTGCTCTCTAAATATATCGGTATCTGCCAAAACAATCCGTCCTACAGTAACAGAACGGATTCAGCAGAATCATTCATGCCTATTGAATTGGGTTGCAGATATTCTCACATATGCGTCTGACCTTTATGGAAAGGTCTTTATGACATACACATCAATTACCTTCCACACACATGCACACACACACACACACACACACACACACTATTAGACCTAAATCCCCTTGTGATGTTTCTGTAATCCATCTCTTGGATATCACCACCAAACCTACAAAAAACTTTATGTCAGGTCTACCCTTTAAAACCCAGCGCTCTGATTCGGACTGTTCGAGGGAGTTTAAAAGGTCACAGCTGATGGGATTTTAGTCCTCCAGCTGATGCATCATAAGTCTTGTGTTTAAGTTATATAAGAGAGAGGAATAATCTAGGCGGCACGTTAAAGATGTGTGGATGGAATCACATAAGATGATTTGGCTTTGGGTCTCTCGGGGCATTACGTGTGTGTCACGGCCCGAGGGCTTAAAAAAAATCGAAATTGCTTTTGCAGACATGACTCAGGAATCGAGCGAATGAAAGCTGAGCCAAACAAATGTGCATCGAATTAATGACTCAGTTTTGGAAAATGGAAGATGGATCGACCTTATTGTGCTTGTGCTTATCCGTTCATATAATAGTTAATCTCCCTCTATGTAAGCATGATTATTGAAGACTTTTTTTTTTAAACAAATCCTTCATTTTGTACTTCTTTCAGTGCATCTATTTATACAAACAGTGTGTTTGTATATGCAGGTGTGGATACAGTATTTCTTTATGTCTGAATTCAGTTATGGCAGACTGCCATGTGGCCGCCCTCTAATGTTTCAAGTGTGTGCGTATGGCAATCCAGGTCCATAATTATACCCCATTCCTCCTCAACTTTTCCCCTGGATGAACTATTGGCATTCCTGCGTCCCATGATTCAGTACGGCATGTGGCAAATGGGAGTGATGTCATCCTAATAGGATCAGTATACTGTATGTGTGACTGCAGTACACACACACACATGCACTTAACAGTGGGTATGAAATACTGCTTTAGTGCATGTGTGTTTCACACTGATGTGCAGTTCTTCATACCTGAGGATGCATCATGAATTTTACACATGGTGATGACCGTTGGTCTTTCACTGTCCAACTGGACGGCATCTTGGTTTTGTGCATCTGGCTAACTTGGTTGACTACTACTCTGCATTTTTGTTGTGTTTTTAGTTTTGTTCCCTAGAAGTGTACTTATTATGTTGCTTCATACCATCATAATTTAATTTTTCACAACTGTTTTTACCGTCTTTCTGATTCTTTGAATGAAACAGATTGTTGCTACTGTACCTTTAAGGCTTCTGTATGCAAATCTTCTTGTTATGATTCATTGCATTTCAGAATGCAGCAAAGCATGAAACAGAGTTTGTGTAGCTACAAGCGTTCACATTCCAACCTGATTGCACGAGAAATTGCACAAAAAACAATAAATAATTTGCAAGTGTGCAATTTCGTACAAATTCTTACAATGGGATATATATGAAAAAGTATGTATAAAGTTTAATCTCTAAACCTATCCCTCACTGGGGCGAGAACAGATCGTATGAAAATGTATGAATGAGGTTGTACAAATTAATCATACGAACAAATCAAAATAGTTACGAATTGTTGTGAGACTGTATTGTCACATTCGCATACTTAATGTGGGCGGTTGTATTGTATTCATGGTTGTGACGTCATACATAACGTTCTCTGAATGAGCTGAGTTTGCTTAGTTTAAAAATAGGTCGCAAGTAGGGGTGGGCGATATGACCAAAATATTATATCGCGATATGAGTAATTTTATTTCATGGTAATGATTTATTTCACAATATATATCATGATATAGTTATTTTTGCATTAAGTAAGGTCTTTTTGATACCAAAGACATTTCATAATTCTTGACGCGAGTGTAAGTATCTCAGAAAAAAACTAATACTAGCCTAAATTTAAAAAAAAAAATCGAAAATAGTCATTACAAACGTTAATCAAACATTCATGTTTAATTAGCATAAATGACAGACAGCAGGAATATTAGACTGCTGTCACTTTAAGAGCTGCCCGGATCCAGTATACTGTTACACATGCGTTTTCTTTGTCAGCTGTTTGATTTCACTTAAGACTGCTGTGTCTAAATTGCTGTATTTATCAGGATTCTTGCAAAGACGGGCATTTTGCCATGTAATTAACTATTCAAGGCCTATAAAGAGACAAAAATAACTCCGAAACAATCTTCCAGACAGCGTGCATATAACGAAATGAGTTCTCTTTTGCTGCTGATTTGCGTTTCAATGGCTTAAAATCACTTGTTATTAAATCACAAAGCTTAAAAATGCATGTTAACAATGTTTTTATGGCCACGCAGCACAGCAACGTCACGTGAGTGTGTAACCGTGATAGAGACGATAGTCAAAAATCTCTACCAGTTGACAAATTTCTACTGGTTAATCATGTCTGCCGATATATCGTCCATCCCAAGTTGCAATCTTTGCGAAATGAACATTACAATATTTCTATTAGTGGTCCATCTAAATGGATTTTTCAAGCGCCGATGCTAATATCTAGAGAGCAGTTTGGCTAGTGGCTGATTTTATGCTAATACCCAGCTAACAGGAAACAAACTCAGAACTTTGGCTAATGTTCTGGCAAGGTTTTCTCAAATTTATGAACGAACATTTATTTATTTATTTATTTTTTTTTCTGAAACAATTTTAGTTGGATGTTTATCTAACTTTTAAAAAAAAATCTTAATACTGATACTGATTAGTTTCGGATGGTTCAGAGAACATATAAACGTAACTTTTCCACAATGTTTGCAAAATGATAAAATGGAACGTTCCCTTAATGTTTTCTGTAATGTTCACATAACATTTAAAAAACTGGATGTTTTGATCGTTCAGAGAACATTCAGATATCATGTTTTCATAACTAAACTGGAAAGTTAGCAGCTGGTTATATACATAATACAATTTAATGACAACAAACTAGATGCACTTAAATTGCTCGAATTTTGCTCGAAATGGGGTACTACCATTACCAGTAACAAATGGTTTATAACATGGTCTACATCGGCCAACTAATCAGTAAACTGCAGTATACTGTAAGACATTATAACACATTTATGAGGAACGCTGTGTGGGGATGTGATTTTTGATTGGTTTGTTGCTTACGGCAATATGTTTTATTTATATATTTATTTTCCCACTGTGTGCCTGCCACATGACACTGACCACATCTCACATACACACAGAGTGACCTGATTATGAGTAATGCAGCTTAATAAAGGACAGAGATAAAAAATAAACACAAAGTACAAATGGAGCTCTCCACACATGCTCTCTGTAACTCTGCAAACACGTGTCGTATGTACGCTGGTTAGACATGTATCTTACTGAAATTACAGGAACCCGGTTTTTCACCCAGACAGGTGTGTTTTTTCAAGACATGTTTGACCACCTCTTTCTCTCTCTCTTTTTTTTTTCATCAGGGGGACCCTTTCCCTCCATCTCTGGTGGATTTAGTGATGAACAGTCCGATCTCATCCGTAGATGATCTGAAGAGACTTCTGGACGTAGAATCCGTAGGTAAAGCTGATCCCATACTTGAAATACGCTAAATAACAAATTTTTTTATAAATAAAATATATTGTGCAATCTCTTCCTCTATATATCGTCATCAGCTATTATAAAAACCCTATCAGCACTAGTAAATGTCTCGTCATTTGTGGAATGTGTGTGTTTTCTGGGGTGTGTTGAGTGGGAAGGTGAAGCAGGAAAGAGTGAGGGGTCTGGAATGCAGTGTGTGTGTACATGTGTGTGTGTGCATGCATGTGGATAATGCTAATATTTACGTGAATGGGCCGTGTATAGCTCTTCACAGGCACAATAGCAGTGACCTTGAGCCCAGTCCAGCTCAAAGTTTACAGAGGGGACACAAACACAAGGCTACACTATTGTTCCCTATACCGGTGTGTGTATGTGTGTGCATTTTAGCTGGATTTAACAATGTTACGACCCTTACTACAAGAGCTATTACACCAGACGAATGTCACTTATGGATATACAGTAGATTGACAGGGCTTGATCAGATTTACGGCAAGGTGTCGGGACAGTGGAATCAAGAGGATTCAAATGGCAATCCCAGACGCAGCAGGTCTTTAGGATCAGACACACAGACAAAGCAGAGTTGTGCAACTTAAATGCACATTACAATGGCGAGTTTCCATGAGTCGTATGTACAGGTTCACATTAAAAGAATATCTAGTTGATGAAATAGTCGCAAGTTCAGAACGTTTTTGGCCTCAAATGATTTTCAAGAATTTCAAGGATTTTCTTTGAAGGATATTCATGGTGCTTTCTAGTAAACAGAGATGTATGTTCTGCATTGTTTTTAGAATTATGTCCGATAAACAAAAAAGCAGACTGTGATTGGTCACTTTACATGTCAGTCAAACAACTCTTTCCTGTATGAGTGGGTGGTTCTTTTTTTTTACATGTTTTAACTGAAGTGTCTCCCCAAAAGGAGAAAATATATGTCCTAAGTCCTGATGCCCCCCCCCCCCCCAAAAAAAAATCAATGTTTTGTAAAAGATAATGCTCACTGAAATTTGAAAATGCAAAAAAGAAAGAAAGAGAAAAAAACCCCCCACAACCGTTCACACCATGATAACTACAACGATAACTATACCAATAAATTATGACGTTCTGTTTATTATAAGTGTTCACTGCAGTTTTGTCATCTGTCACTTTAAATGTTTAAAAGGTGGAAACTGATTGGTTGTCAATATTTGAAACATTCATCTGCTTATCTTATCTGGATAATAACACTCTGTTTATTGTAAGCGCGCTGCAGTTTTGTCGTATGCCACATTACATCCTCAGGCTTGTTAAAGTCAGGTGGATTCTGATTGGCTGTGAGTGTTTTTATTATTATGAAAGCGATTAGAGTGAAATTGTTTATCTGTGTTGTTATCGTTATAGTTGTTTTAAGGCCATTCACACAAAATATAAGTGTATGCTGTCGTTTTGTCATCTGCTGCTTTAAATTTTGAGTGCTTTGTCGGATGGATTCTGATTGGCTGTCAATATTTGTATCATTCATCATCTGCAAGAAATTGTTCTGAAAGTTATTCCAATGATATCACTACAGCTTTGCTGTTGACTTTTCTATTCGTGTATAATTAAGGTACGTTTAGACATTTTCTTTTTGCGTTTTTTTTAGGGTGCAGATGACAATTTTATCTAAATGATCCCCCGTTCACACGGATCCGTGAAAACGACTAAAAATGTCACTTTATAAAGAAACACAACACAAATACGCAAAAGTAACGTAACACATTACTTTACAGAAAAAGTAACTTTCTGTAAGTAATGCAATTAGTTACTTTTTTGTGGAGTGAGACAATATTGTAATGCATTACTTTTAAAAGTAACTTTCCCCAAAACATTATAATTATCGTACTTGGTGTGAACAGGCCTTTAAAGTCTGATTACACAAAAATGAAATTACACTTAACTGGTGAATTTCAGAAGGTCACAAATCTAAAGTCATGAAGTCATTCCATATCTTTAATTCCTCCTTCATTTTGTCCTTCACTTTCAGAGGAAGATGATGAGAAGCCCGAGGATGAGATGCATTCTAACGGAACACACAGACGTCTTCCCAGAAGCCTTAGTAAGTCTGCTAGCATTCCCTCCCTTCCTCTCTTTGTCTCGCTGTCTCTTTTCCACACTCCCGTCTCTTCATCTTTGTCCTCCAGTAGAATTTCAATGTATTTCCAGTCTGTGGCGATTATTTTGAGACACTGTGGCATCTCCATTCCACAATGGTGTTGTGGCTTTGTTGTGTGTTTGTGCGAGTGTGTGAGATGTGCTTATATGGGCCTGGAGTCTGCTGTTGCGTCTCTGTGATTGATTCTGTCTCGTCCTGTCTCGCCACATGTCCTTAGGTCACCCTCAAACACACACACACACACACAGACACACACAAGTTTCAAAGCTCAATTTTACCACCCACGCTTCTTTCGCACATGTACTCAAACTCTTATGTTTTTTTTCTCTCTTTCTCTGAGTGCTCACTTTCAGTCAAGTGCACCTCAGACCTGTGAACTGTACAACAAACACACTTGACAGCGCTGAGAGGGTGAATTATAGAGTGTGTCTGTAGTCTTGTTAGTCTGGTTTGTCTAACTTCCTTCCATCCAGTTTGGCTGCTGCTGTGTGGAAGTATGATAAATAAACGTTAAATAAATGTTAAATCAACTGTTGTTATTTCTGACTCTCTCACAGATGTTCAGGTGGCCCATCAGGCGATGTGTAAGGTGAGAACAGAAGTTATGGAAGTGACCCGTTCGATGTTGGACAGACGGAACGCCAACTTCTTGTTATGGCCTCCGTGTGTGGAAGTGCAGCGCTGTTCGGGCTGCTGCAACACACGTGTTTTACAGTGTGTGCCAGTCACCACAGAAACACGACATTTACAGGTATTTATGCGCAAAATTGCAATGACTTTGTAGCTGTTTTTAGACAACAAGTTTTCTAAAAGATAGGCAATATAATAATGCCTTAAAAGATTTATTTTGGCTAAACTGTCAAGTATCATTACACTAATCATTCGCTGAGAAATCATTCCCAGAATGCTCTGCGCAGAGTTGTATATTGCGCAATACTTGTATTTCATTCAATATCTTAAAATATCAATGAAAAAGTTAAATCTGCTTACAAGTGAAGTATTTGTATACTACATTTGTATACGTATTTGTGTCACATTGTTAGCTTAGAAACATGCTGACATAAAATAGTCAAATCTAGTTACAACTGGACTATTTTTGTACTGTATGTTATGCTAATTAGTGTATAACATTGTTATCATAGCAACATGCTAACAAAATAGTTAAATATAATTTTAAAAACACAAATTTACCCAATATTTATATGTATTGTGCATTTTAATGCTAATTGAATATAACATTGTTAGCTTAGCAACATATGCTAACATGAAACTATTTAAATCTAATTACAAATAGAGTATTTTACCCAATTGTACTGTGTATTTTATGCAAATTAGCATATCACGTTGTTAAAGGGTTAGTTCACCCAAAAATGAAAATTCTGTCACTAATTACTCGCCCTCATGACGTTCCAAACCCGTAAGACCTTCATTCATCTTCAGAACACAAATTAAGATATTTTTGATGAACTCTGAGAGCTCTCAGACCCTGCATAGACAGCAACACAACTGAAATGTTCCCAGACCCAGAAACGTAGCAAGGACATCGATAAAACAGTCCATGTGACATCAGTGGCTCGACTTCAATTTTGCAAATCTATGAGAATACTTTTTGTGTGCAAAGAAAACAAAAATAACATAACTTATTCAACAATTCTTCCAGGAAATTTTCCAGGATTTTTTTGGAATCTTTCGGAAATTTTGGGGAAGTTTCTGAAAATGTACTGGAAATGTTCCACCCCTTTGCAACCCTAATTACAAATGGACTATTTTACCCAATATATAATAAGTGTACTTTGAATTTTTAATGCTAAAAAGTATGTCAAATTTTTAGCTTAGTAAAATGATGGGATTTGTTCAGAAAGTGGTGTTTATCATTGTAAATATCATTATTTTAATATCTCTTTTTTTTTTGTCTAGATGACAAAAATCCAGTTCATCAACCGACAACCACTCTACGAGAAGGTTGTCATACCTGTGGAGGACCATGTGACTTGTAGCTGTCAATCACGTGTTTCTGCGCAATCCCCACGGCTTCAGACCACACCCCTTCCTCCGCCTAGACCCCACTCTAAAGTAACATTACCAAAGGCGCAATCGAAAGAGGAGCTACACCGCAATGATGAACTTAAACATAATCAAAGGCTCCATTTGGAGGATAGAGAGAGTCAGGAACTACAATGGCAGTCGAAATACACAGTCGCTCACACACAAGGGTACCGACAAAGCCCATACCAACATACACTCACACACACACCAGTTTATACAAGCAGAGGAGATGTTCCCACCAGACAAACCACATTAGGAGATCCACACATGATGAGTGACACAACACAAACAGAGGAGGCTGAGCCCATGAAAATCGAACACAGTGGCGACGACATGGCGAAAAAGACACAACAGCATTATGACAAACATCCACAAGAGGATCAACAGACAAAACCATATCAAACAACGCCAGAGCAACCAAAAAACAATCCTTCCCACAATTCCGTCCAATCAGAGCACAGCGTGCCACACAGCAGCCAATTAGATGGTCTTAGTCGCACTTACAGCCACGTTGAGGTCATTGGCCAATCTGGTGGCTTATCAGAAGTACTAAATCATCAATCTGACCAATCAGAAGTTAGAAAACATCATCACCACCACCACCAATCAGAAGCAAGTAACCAAAATAAACAGGAAAAGGAACAGCAGCAAGAGGGAACACAACATTATCTCCGTCACCAACACCACCGACACCATCAGCTTCACCAACATACAACTCAAGCAGTTAGCCAACAACACACTAGCACACAAAGAACAGGTCAGTGTATAGAATGTCTATTGAGTGAGTCATTATGTGTGTGTGTGTGTGTGTACACACATTGTATTGTAATTAGTAGCTTATGCTTCCTGTTATTCTTTCCATTTCTTTAACGTCAGAGGTAGCTTATAAAGTCAAGGGTCAACAAATCATGTAACGCTAATATTGTGATGGCTGCCTTGAGATTAATTCTTTCAGCGTTCATCCAACCGTCCTTCTAACCACAGCCTTCTGTTTTCTTTATTATCCCATAGTGACAAATGCCCCTCCCACCACTCCCTCAGCCACACAGACTCCGCCCCCTCTTCAGCCCCCGCGGAAGCGCCGACGGAAACACCGGAGGAGGATGAGCAAGGCCTCCATGAGAGCAATGATAATGTAATTTTATTATTGTAGTATGATAATCGAAAGTGTACGGCTCAATGGCATGACAAAAAGATGCAAAAGCCTCAGTGAAAGAATCAAATACTCAACCTTAAAGGGTTAGTTCACCCAAAAATTAAAATTAACCTGTGTTTTACTCACCCTCAAAGCATCCTAGGTGTATATGACTTTCTTTTTTCAGACAAATCCAATCGGAGTTATATTAAAAATTGTCCTGGCTATTCCAAGCCTTACAATGAGGATAAGCGGGTGCTTTTTGCCAACAGTTCAGAAGACGTGAAATAAAGTTTTATTTTATCTGTTATAAAACGTGCCTCACATGGCTCCGGGGGGTGAATAAAGGCCTCCTGTAGCGAATCCATGCCTTTTTGTAAGATAAATATACATATTTCAAATGTAAAAACACTTTTTCTTACTTCTACTGACTGGCATACGTGGAAGTCGTTCCGGTGGATGACGTAGGATGTCGGCGTTGCATGATCAGTGATGAGAGAGAACAAAACAAAATGCCGGTCACGAATTAGAAGCACAAAATGAGGATTTGTAAAGAAAAATGTTGGAGGATTTCAATATAAGCCAAGAGGAGACTAGTTTTCCTTTGCTAAATTAAGGAAACTTTGCTTCTTTTGCTCCTGTAAACAAACTCGCGAGACTAGCATATCTCGTACGACAGATACCGGAAGTGAGAGAAAAGTGTTTATTACGTTTGAAATATGGATATTTATCTTACAAAAACGCATGAATTTGCTACAGGAGGCCTTTATTCACCCCCAAAGCCGTGTGTGGCACATTTTATTACAGATGCGCGCACTTTATTTCACGTCTTCTGGACTGTTGACAAAAAGCACCCGCTTTTTGGCTTGGAGGGGCCAGGACAATTTATAATATAACTCCGATTGGATTCATCTGAAAGAAGAAAATCATATACTCCTAGGATGCTTTGAGGGTGAGTAAAACACAGGCTAATTTAAATTTTTGGGTGAATTAACCCTTTAAGTTGTTCTAAACCTGTATCGAGTTCTTTCAGCTGTTGAACACAAAAGAAGATATTTTGAAAAATGTTGGTAACCAAACAGTTGACGGTAGCCATTGACTTTAGAAGTCAGTGGCTACAGTCAACTGTTTGGTTACCAGCACCAAAACAGGAAATGACATCAGGTTGTAAAATGTCAAGTGGCATGTTTCACCAAACGCGTAATCCTTGAAATTTGTTACCTTGAAAAATATATTTAAATCAAATGAAAATAACGATAAGGTAAGATGAATATATAAAGTTTTAGGGGAATATATAATTTTTCCTTTACACCACATGACACTTTTAAAGTCATTAATTTTAAATTTTTCTTAAATGATATAAAGGTTTTTTCAAAATGATATGAAACCAACAAGAATGCAAAGAGTACCTTGTGAACGCTCTTACATGTCATTGACCCATACACTATTAAACATAGAATACAACAAAACTGAGTCATTTCTGTGTAATTAGTGCCATCAAACAGAACTGCAGAAATATTTTCCAACACCCCATCTACCATTGTTGGGTTAACAAGGCTAGCAAATGCTAAGGTTAACAGTGTCTTCCATATATAGACAGCACTGGTTGAGCCCATTTAAACAGACTGCAGTTCAGTTTGATACCATTAGCGGCACGGAAATTACACACTGCAGCTTTAACAAAGCAATTAAATTTTCAAGTGAAATCTAATCAAAGATCTAACCAGATTTGGACCTCCATCTTCTAACAGGGTAATGTCCTGAAGACCAAGACTCTGAACTGCTTCCAAAGTCCCAGGAGCAACCACAAAGCTGGGAGTCTGGGTGGAGACACACACACAGGATATAGCAGAGACACACTGGAAATCTTTTTATAATAACTGGAAATGTCTTTGATCTTTGCCAAATAAGCTCCCATGAACTACATTTCCCATCAGACATTGCAGTTGTAGGAGGCCACCAGTTCTGTGGTCTCTACACTACGGGAGCTGGTCGTACTCAGGATATCCTGTGAGAAAGGACTTAAAAGGGATTCCATACAGACGCAAACACAGCCTGCCAAATAGTGAGACTGTATTTAAAACAACACAATTGCGGTCTGCCAAATACACTTCACACTTCGGTCAGCACAACAACTGCCAAATGTGGTGCAATATTGACTTGAACTACTGGTTTGCCAAGAATCTGGCTCAAATCAGTGATTAGCTTCTTGGGGAAAGTAAAAGTAGCCTTCAAATGCCAATTAATGATGTAGACCCACTGCAGGTCGAGTTGGAAAACAATTGTGGACTATTTATCCACTGGAGGAACTACTGGAATAGCAACTGGAAGAAGTAAAACTGGAATATGTAACTGGAAAGTTGTTAGGACTTGTGAATTCGGACTCTCAAAGAGCAAAACAACTGGAGATATGAAGCTCAGGACTTCCAGAAAAGTATAAAATACAAATAACTATTACAAATTCATCTCAAAATGTATAATCTGTACATTTTCCAAGCTACTTAAACACTGCAAGTTTATTAAATAGCAAAATATCAGCTGGCCAGATATGAAATCGAGGAGTAAAAGCACTTACAAAACAGTCTTTTGGACATTTACCATGGTGATATGATGGTATTCGTTGACGTACTTTGGAGTACCATGTATATACCATGGTATATGAATATGGTTATCCATCTGATACCATGGTACCGCCTCAGTACTTTTTTGTAAGGATCTCTCAGTATCATGTACATTATTTAATTGGTGCAAAAACACTGGAATGACATACACTGGAGATTATCAACTATGGAGTGCTGAAAGCACTTAATGTTCGCATGTTGGTAGATGCACGGTCAAATAGTACCTAATTCAGTATTTAAATAAAATAAAGAAGATTGTGTTTAGCCGTAATGAGGTTAGCGTGAAATACTCCCATCCTGTAGGGGGCGGTATGGAGTGCTCTGACATTTAATGCCTGCTGTTCCCAAACGTCCGTCTGTGCATTCAGCTGCTTCTGGAATCTTGTAAAGCTATAAAATAACTGTTTGTATATGATGCATTTCTTTTCTGGCTTTTTACGTAACTTATTTATAAAAGGTAGATGCACTACCCATCTGCTTCCAAGAGTAATTAATTGTTATTTGTTTTGATGAAAATTATTGTTAATGTAATAATGCTATTTTAATATAAATATAAAAAGTGTTAAATTTATCATTGGTTTGATTGTTTTATTTTCCCAATCGAATTTTGCAAAAAACATTTTCCCTCCCAGCTGGAAGCATATTCATTTAGAAGACAAACATGGCTATGGTTTCTTAAGTGGCATATGCATAGCATAAGTTCTTGTTTTCATAAACAGTGGGCTGCAGACTGGGGTCCCGAGACATGTTTTTAAAAGTTGAACCATTATATTCATGGTCTCAAAAACAAAGCGCAAGACCCTCACAAAACAGTAAGATGTGACACCACTATAAAACAAGTCCACTACCATGTGAATGTAGACAAATAAATATAAAATATTTAGACAGTAATTGTCTTGTTGAAAGAGTATTTTGTAAGATGATTTGTTTTACCTTGGGTTTTAAGCATGCTAGAAGTTTACTGTTACTGTTAGCATGCTAATCCTCTTAGAAAAGCTGTATTTTAATACCACCATAAATTACTCTCTACTTGCAGAAGAATCATTTATATAATTATGGTCCGGACTGTGATACTTTTTTTATGAAAATAAAATGAAACCAAAACCAAAATCTCTTGAAAACAAGCCACTTTTGGCGGCCATCTTGGAAACACCCAACATTTTCAGTGTAGCATTAGTAGTATTTTAAAAAATAATGTCAAACAAACACAGTATTAAACAAATACATTCAAGATTGTGTTAATCTGCCAATCTGCAATACAATAGTACTGACAAAAATAGTATCATATATTCTACTTCTTTAGCACAAATCATACTGTTTCTGCTAATGCGCATGCTAACGCTTTATCAAAAATTAAGGTTTGCTTCATCTTCAAAATGCTTCATCTGTTGTGTATCTGTAAATATCACTGATATTATTTTTAGGAAAGTCATAAACCAAAACAAGGTATAATCTATAGAAGACCGTTTCCGCCATTAAAAAAAAAAGAAAAAAGAAAAGGTAATTGTGACTTTTTATCTCACAAATCTGACATTTTTTCTTGCAATTGCGCCTTTATATCACGCAATCCTGACTTAATTTCTAAGAATTGCGAGTTTATATCTTGCAATTCTGACTTTCTAACTCGCAATTGCGAGTTTTTATCGCGCAATTCTATAAACTTGCAATTCTGACTTCATTTTTCAGAATTGTGAGTTTATATCTCACAATTCTGAAAAAATGTCAGAATTGCGAGTTTGTATCATTTAATTCTGAGAAGAAGAAAAAATCTGAATTGTGTGATGTAAACTCGCAATTGTGAGAAAAAATGTTGGAGTTGTGAGATAAAAAGTTGCAATTACCCTTTCAATTTTTTTTTTATTTTTTATTTTTTATTCAGTGGCAGAAGACTTCCATAATTATTTAAATCCCTTAAAGCATGCCAAATTTGCCGGCCATCTTGGAAATGTGCTATATGCAGCATTAGCTGTATCATACGAAACAACCTTTGTGACCACTTCAACATGTTGCGTTTATGTGTGTCTCTAAATTTGGATAATTCTTTTTAGGAAAGTCATAAATCCAGATATAATCAAAATCTCTTGAAGTTAGATATGGCACCCATCTTGGAAACACCCCACATTTTCTAAGTAGCATTAGCTGTATCATACAAAACATGTCATGCAAATGCAATAAGATTATGTTTATCAGCCAATCTGCAATACAATCTGAGAAAAAAAGTGTCATAAATTCTACTTTTTTTAATCTCAAATCAGGACAAACACTATTTTTTAGACTGTTTCTGCTAATATGCTTTTTCAAAATTTATATATCACAGCTTTTTCAAAATGTTTTTTGTGTCTGTACTTATGGATGATTCTGCACAGCATGAGTCTTTCTAAGCATGTAGTGTAGTGTAGTATCACATTACAGTTGTGATTTGTGTGTGTGAGGATGACAGGTCGCAGTGGTTACCGACAGTCGTCATAGCAGCACAGATGGACGTGTACGCAGAGGGAGATCAGGTGGTGTAACAGATATGAGAGGGCTGGCCAGGGGAGATGAACTGATAAATGTTACGCAGACAAAGCAAATAGATGGGAGAGCAAGCCGGAATGAGAACGTGGGCAGGCATGAGTCAAACGGCAAAGTGAGAGGAGAGATACAGTAAGAGAAGAGAGTCTGAGAGAGGGCAGACGAGGAGAAAGGGAGTGTGAGAGAGACATGTAGGGAGTGACGCTGTATAAGTGGTAAATCTTTGTGAACTCAGGCGGTAGTCTTCACAAGTGCCCAGTAACCTCAAAGTGGGAGGTATGTGTGTGTGTGGGGGCCCCGACATAGGGGCTGCCTCGTCAAGTGAGGGTCTAAGTTGAGTCAAGTTTTAAAAAAATAGACACAGCAATAATGTGTAGACACCACCAGACCCCCAAATTTATGACCAAGATGTTAAAAATGCACAATAGTAAAATATTCTCCACACAGAACTAGTGAGTTGCCTGCTAAGACAGCATACTAAGTGTAGATGGAACGCTCTACAAATGCGCCATGTGTCACACAAATAGTGCTCCTCATGGAAATAAGAAACTCTACTCACATTCCAGCAGAGCTTGACTTTGCAGAATTAAGGACCTTGCACACTGAGTCTGAAAGTTTCGTATTAGTTTTTTTTTCGTATTCCTCATCCTTTCCTATCAAAATGCTTGCTACGGATGCGAAAACGCAGAAAATTGAACCTGATCCGAATTTTTTTATGACGGACAAAAGTTTTGGAGGCAGTGTTTAAACGTGATTGACACAACGTGAGGTCGTATTTATTTTTTAAATTGCGAAAATTTCGGACGAAAATTTCGTACTCAGTGTGCAATGACCTTTAGCATTTGAATTAACAGAAAACTACATTATTTACACATAATACAGAGTATTTAGAACTATTTTGAATGTGTGCAGCTTCCAATGTCATTCACTTCCAGTTTTTTTTAGCTGAACAAAAACGTTATGTTGCTTGATATTGCAAACTGGTGTTTGCTATTATTTTAATTTATTATCGTATTCATGAATACACTGCTTTGTGGCACTAATAATTTTCCATTTACTACTTTTTCATGCTTTTAGTTACCTATAGCGGCTAATGAATTGGAAGTCTGGCACATTTGCAGAAAATTGCTTACTTGTGCATTTTAAACTAAGGTCGATACTGTCTACCAGGGTTATGCATACTTATAAAAGCCAGAGTATACTTCTTTTTCCACGTTCTCCTCCATCCTGCTCACAGCTATGTCTGCAGAGCTTTCAAAGTATATTCAACCATGGATAAGCATAGATGGACAAGTTCAACACATGCGCAGTAACACATGTGGACTCATTCTGTCTAAAAATTTACCTCGTGCCTGTGCTTTTGTACGTGGACCATCTGCATGGACACAAAAATTGGGACAGTGCATGGACCGTTGTGCCGAAGTACACTTTAGGTGGTATTTACTTTAGGTAGTATACTTAAGCTGCTTCCAAAATTGCATACTCTCTAAATAGTGTAAATTGAACACTCTACAAAGACACCAACACAAATAGTGTCCTCACAGAAATGAGATACTCTACTCACATTCCAGTTTGACTTTAGGAGGTTGCTAAGCTAACGGCTCAGTACTCACATTAGCATAAAAATAAAAAAAGTATAGAATTATTTTTTATACTTTTATTTTTGAATAAAAGTATTACCAATGTTGCATCCAAGTAATCAGAGTTAGAGTGCTGAATTTACTGAAAAAATTTACTGGCCATTTTATAACTTTAACTTTTAGCTACACAAAAACAGTATGTTCTGCTTGATGTAGCATATCCATAGGGTTTTTAGAGTGACGCACTTTTGGAAGTAAGTGGAATTTTTTGCTTCATTCATACTTCATTCATACTTTTGCTTCATTCGTGTTTCTTCATTCATACTGTGTATTCGGTTACTACTCTTTTGACATGCTTCTTTTGTCATATTACATAGTATGGAAGTAGACATAGGCCTATACTTTCCCTCAGTTCGGGCCACCATCTTGAGTGAATGTTTTCACTGGGTTTGTCGCAAAGCATTCTAGGATTGCAATGACTGAAAAGCATAGATTCTGCTTTAAAATTCTGCCAAAATACAGTATAGTAGAAGGCAGCATAATTTTGTTGCCTACATGGAATTCCATTTCCATATGTGAAATTATGAGATACTAAATCATGATTATGAGATAAAAAGGTATTTAAGGTCATAATTATGAAATAACCAGGTCAAATTATGAGATAAAAAAATGTCAAAATTATGAGACACTAAATAATAATTATGAGATTTAAATCGAAATAATCACAAAAAGCCAAAAATGAGATAGTCATGAGTGAGACAAAAAAGTAATAATTTTAACATTAAAAGCTGTAATTATAAGTTAAAATAATTATTATAAGTCAAAATAATGATTAAAATGTATAATTATGAGATAAAAGTCGTAATTATTACATACAAGTCATTATTATTAGATAAAATGTTGAAATTATGATGAGATACTAAATCATAATTATGACATAAGAAGTCATAATTCTGACATTAAAGCTGAAATTATGACAAAAGGTAGAAGTAATGGGATACAAAGTTCTAATTATGACAAAAAGTTCCAATTATGACATAATATATTTTGACTTTTTATGTCACAAGTATGTCTTTTTATCTCATATTTATGATGCCATAAAATGCTGTCTAGAAAGGCAGCTTACTAAGTTTTGGAACAGAGCTTCTGTCTCTTTGAAAGTTCAGCCAATAATTTTTCCTGAAATCGTCTTTCATTCAGTAAGCTACTCTGATTTTGTTTGGAAAGTTAATAATGCCTCTTAACATACAAAAACCAAATCTGAAAAAAAGAGAGAAAAACAACAGAACAGAAATGTAGTTTAGAAAAGACTTTATCAAGCATTTTATTCTGTGAACTTCATTCAACCCAGAGTGAAATGGTTCAGACTCGGGGGAGGATGACATAAAACACTATTTGAGAGTGAATGCATCTCTGCCTGTGTGTGTGTTGTGATGCATGCTGTGGTTTTGGTGCGTTAGCGTGATGTGAGAGCTCCAGCTGACCCCTGGCACACCCTGCAGCTTACCCTCACTGAACTCACTCACACCTGGGCTCCACCTGGCCTGATCTCCCCTGCCCCGGTCAAACCTCCATCCATCTACACTGCTCAAACAACCACCGTACACCTCTGCGAATTAACACGTGTGTGTGCATCTAATATAAAGTGCAGATTTAATCACAAACGCATGGGTGTGTAGCACTTACACAAGAAAAAGGTAAAGACGAGGGCAAATTTGCTCTAGAATCACATGGCTAGGGGTCGTTTTACAGGGAGTGTTGCAAACTAAGAGTCTATTAACAACTCGTCCTTTTTATTAAACAAATACATCATTAAAAATGTCTTCAAATTTATAAACTTCATCTGAGACCAGGTAAAAACCGCATAGACAATGGCTCATGGGTTCATAGAGATCAGCCTCAAGTGGGGAACCATTGAAATTTTCAAACATATAAGTAAAACTGAAATCATGTGACTTGGGCAGTTTAATACATGCTCCAAACCACTGGTTCGAAATAGTTCGCAAAGGTTTCGAAGCTTCACAAACCAGTGTTTCGAAAGCATCCATCACTACTCATTACACATATTATTTGATTTAAATCTGAAACCATTTTCTTTTCCAGTGATGTCATCTAGACCAGGCAGGCTATTGGTTAATGCTAACCGAATAATAAAAAGCTGTTGTTTTAGCATAGCTCCGTTGTGGTATGTAAAGCTTTGGATAAAATCAAGTTCTGCACCGTTTTTTCCTGAAAAAATATAGCTCTGATATTAAGAAGAAAACACTGTAAAATGCTGCCAAATGTAGCACCATTAAATTTAACTGAAATGTCAAAAGGTTTTGTAAGCATTTTCTCAGCTGGTCTGTAACAGTTAGTGTTGAATCGACTTTTTATGAGTTCCTGGACCATCTGAGGTGTGTTTTGGCTATGATATTCTGTGTGCATTATTTATGCATTTGTGTGCTCTGTGTGTTTTGGCTGGCACGGATAGAGCTGATAATGCATGGGTGGAATAAGGCCTAATGTGTGAGTGTCATAATCACCATCAGATAGCGCAGGGCTGGTAACGCTACACACGGACCTGTGCCAGATTTAGCAGCCGTGTGTAAGGACACACTCTTAAAGGGACAGATACAGCCCACAACATGCACATGGGACACAGATTGACACTAAGAGAAAGACAGGGACAGAGAAATTGGACTACGCTATAATACTGTAAAACTCTAGTTAAATGGTTATAATTATGTCCAAATTGCTGGAGAATTGAGAACAATTACAGGCATAAATATTTGTTACTGGCTAATTGTAACATTAAAATGCTTTATTCGTAGACATAGTGCTAATCTGGTTACTAAAGAGGATGGTAACCATAGTTTTATAAAATTTTGGGGATATCCAACCCAATCTCAAGCTAGGGGAAACTATTTAACTATAGGTGGCAATTTCGTACGAGTTGATGTAACGTCACAGGGGCATATGCAGATCATATGAAAACGTACGAATGAGTACGAATTCATACAAATTAGCTACCAATTCACCAAATAGTAAAATAGTTATGAATTCCCATGAGATTGTGTTGGGAGAGATCAATTTGAAAAATTCTGGATGGAAACACTAAAATGCAAACAAACAAACAAAAAAAGTACACATGAAATAAATGCACTTCGCAGAACTGTCTGATATAGATATATCGGTCACGATCATTCGTAAAAATGTAATTCATCAGAGAGTTTGTATTTGCAATCTAAACCGTTAATAATTTATTATATAAAAAAGCCACAGTGACGATTTTGTTCTCTTGAATGCATGAGATTTTAAATGCAGGTTTAAGGCCTGTTCACACCATATTCACTAAAATCTGGTCACACTTTGCGTGCAATTTGCGTTAAAAAATGGTTTCTTCCTCTGATTTTCACTGTTGCTTAGCAAAATACCACTAAGTCAGTTTTACGTAATTGTAACATCAGTGGCTCTGGGCATGTGACCAAAAAAACTAATTTCATTGGTTGGCCAGTTTTCTTAACAATGCGATGGAATAGAGATTAGAAACTATCTCTGAAAAAAATATATTTTGCATTGCTGGCATGCAAATGTTCAAGTTGATCTGAATAGGCAAATTAACAGCTAATTTAAATTAAAATGTTTGTCGCACCAAATATTTGTCTTTTTCCCAATATATTTAGAATTATTTTATATTTAGCCATTTATAATTAAACAATTACACTGTAAAAAGTGATAAGTGGACTTAAAAATTTTTTGAGGAAACACGTATTAAGTAAATAATACTTTAAAAAAAAAAAAGTTAATTGAACTTGACAATTCACTTAACTTATTTTTTTAAATTATCATTTACTTAACAATTTTAAGGCAATGGGTTTCCTATTTTTTTTTTAATTGTCAACATCACTTTTTACAGTGTAAGTAGCTACAGTGTATTTAATATAAATATTATAAATAGATGTTTTATTCATTAATTTCGCAATTTATGTGGAAATCTGTTGCTAGTGTAAATCTAAACTTTGCGATTCCTAAAAATGTACTTATTTTTGGAGCTCGGCTTGTATCATCTCAGACTGTATTGGTGACAGAATGTGCATGCATGTTTATTAGTACCGAAAAAGCCTGGATTGAACACATTTCACATTCTATCACAAACACACATAAGAAAATGAAAAACCTACTTTTTCCACAAACAAAATCGGCAACACTCTTAAGATCCTACAGTTTCCATTGCAGTTTGTAATCACCGCATTCATCCCAGAATACAATCTGACAGTTAATCTGAACAGTATTTTAACTAATCGGTTTTGTGTCATGACCTAATCTCGCTGTGTGACTAATGTCTTCCCCTCAGACAATATATCTGACACATATCGCATGACTCAATGTCTACGGGCTTCACAAACATGGACAAGGATGCAGAAAATTCAGATGTTATACTTTCACAATTATTTTTAGGTTACGCGTCCATGACGTTCAACTGATCTTGGGAATGTACTGTAATGGTTTCTCCCTCATTGTGCAGTACTGTGTCAATATTGTCTGTCTGTCTCCACCGGTTTGTGAATTCCTCCCCTCAGAAAGCGCTCAGTAGAGGGAATCCCACCCAACTAGAGTCAGAGACCTCTCAACTATACCATGACTGTCAATGTGTGTGAGTGATCACAGCCCCACTCAAGCATCTGCTGTGAGGTATGTGTTTTTTCACTACGACTGACAGCACTGAAAATACACACACATACAGACAGTTGAAGCTAAATTAACGAGAACCTCTCACAGACATGTTCAAATGCCCTCTAGTTTTGATGCTAAGATAATATTTAATGTAACAGTGCTGCAGGGATGATGTATTTTTGTAGGCCAAAACCTGGAAAGCAGTTAGCATTTTAGCACTACCAGTTCCATCGTCCTGAAGTCAATGGGTTTTGGTACCTGAAATAATGTTTATGGTAAACACGAGTTCAAGATATTTTCATGTTTTATTCTACAACATTAAATACATCAGTAATAGGTTTTACTTACTAAAAAGGCAGTTGCTAACAAGTGGCTACTTTCTTACTACAGAGGACAATAAACATCATTATGCTGAACAGGGAAACTCATCTACTCAACTAATCTGCTGCATAGCCTCACTGTGTTTATAATCACGTTCTTACAAACTTTCAGGAATAATGTTTTTTGAACAGACTAAGTCATGTGATTGTGGTGTAGTTTGTTTATATCCTACATTAAGCTTTCTACTTCTGCCGATTGTATTTAGGCCTCAAAATTCATAAAAGTTGTGTTAATTTAATTATCTTGATGACAAAAATGTGTAAGAATCAGAAACTTTTGTGGGTCACAGAGCTTATTTTCTGCAATAAACCAAAAGCCTATGGAAAAACCTTATTGGGTTTGTGTTGAGGAAACTGCTAACATCTGGGATGGCCTACAAAAATACGTCATCACTGCAGTGCTCTATTAATGCTAAAAGCTAAATTTATAAAGCTGTAAAGCAAAAGGTAATTTTGATTTGGCTAATTGATTTGTCTTTCAAATGGTTAGAATTACATGTCCTTACATATCAGTTTATAACATGTTTCACTATAGATTTTTTTTTTTAATTGTCCCTCGTTAGTATAGCTAAGACTGCATACATGCTTAGCAATTTGCTAAGCTAACTTATTTGATTGTACAAACAGACACACACACTGCTGTTTTCACACCTGCTAACTAGCACTTATCTCACTCTTCTATCTCTAACACTCGCTGACATTTCTTCACACACTGTGCATGTTTTCAAAGAAATCTTGAACTGTGCGTGTGTGTGTGTGTGTTTGGGTGGGGATGGTATTTTCCACTTTCGCACGTGTAGTTTTACTGGATGTCACAATCATTCACACCCTCCGTCAAGAAAAATGCTGAATGAAATTTTTAAAAATCAGCATTTTCCTTTTTCGTCCACTCTTTATAACACAAAGCCAATCACGCAATACCACACAGTCAGCCAGAACTAGTGATCCAAACTGATTCTTCTCTACACTGTAAAAACATCATCATACTTAAAGAGATGAAAATGAAAATTACCCCATGATTTACTCACCCTCAAGCCATCCTAGGCGTATGTGACTTTCTTCTTTCAGACGAATACAATCAGAGTTCTATTAAAAAAATGTCCTGGATCTTCCAAGCTTTATAATGGCAGTGAATGGGGTCGAGATTTTAAAGCCCAAAAAAGTGCTCCACACGGCTTTGGGGGAGAGGGGGCAGGGTTAAAGGCCTTCTGAAGTGAATTGATGCATTTTATAAGAAAAATATCCATATTTAAAACATTATTAACCATAATTAAGACCCCTGATGCAATTGTACTTGAAGATAACTTACTAAAAACTGAAGATGTATTTTCTTTTTAAATTAGATGTGCTTAGTAATTTGTTAAACCTACCTTCTTAGCTTGCTAGAGCTATTAGCCACAAACAAAATAGAAAAATAGATATATACTTGTATTTTGGAAGGAACACTTTACTGCTATGTTTGACTATCTATTGATTATATTTGACGTAAACTTGAGGCTGTGAAGGACTGAAGTACATTTTGTTGTACTGTTGTGAACCAAGTTGTTGTTCTGGTGACAAATTAAGCATTAACATTTCAGTATATTGCTAAGAATTATTTGGCCAACAAAACATAAAGTGGCCTAAACATGGTCTGAAATCTTTTGCTAATGGTTTCACATTGTTGAGGTGTTTGAAAATGCTTTCCTTTATTTCATTCTACTTTTGTTTTTGCATGTCCCTCACCCCCAAGCTAGTTGCTTTAAAGGGGTCCTATTGTGCTCTTTTGCAAAGTCTTGATTTTGTTTTGGGGGTGTACTAGAACATGCTCTCATGCTTGGTGGTTCGAAAAACGCATTATTTTTCACATAATTTACATTATTACAATACCTTTCTCCCCAGCCTGGCACAAACGGCTCGATTAGTTCCGGGTTTGATGAAGGCCCACCTTCCGAAAAACTAAATTTATTGTGATTGGTTAGCTGTTCCAGTGCGTTGCGATTGGCGAACAGCTTAGATGATGTTTCAGTACTGCCCCGCCCCTTGCCAAAGCAGCAATTATGTCAATATTGGCATATCAATTCAGACCCTGAGAATATTGAGGATCACGCAGAACCTTTGCACGCACAGATATTGCAAGACATATTAAAGTGGTAACGTTATTGTTGTTGTTTTTTTGGCTGAATCAGGTTTTAGATAGGATGCCAACAACAGCTTAAAAATAACTGCATTTACTATGTACAGATAAGTGCAACGGTAATATGTATTATGTTTATTGTTCTTTAATTCTAACATTATAACATGAATTGCAGTGAAACTGTTATACAGTTGAACTTATTTATACCATAGTCCCACAGACTTGCACTATTTGTGGCACAAATTAATTCTCTGCCAGCGGGGAGTAGAGAGCGAGGTTTCCCTGGTAACGCTGTACACAAAGCAGCGCTCCGCTCACAAACGCTGCTTTATCAGGGATTACATGCAAGATGAAGTGAAAATGACATCCAAAATTGAAATCTGAAGACAGTCGGTTTCCTTCAGAAATACAGTGATATAAAAACACTCGCACCGGGTTTCGATTTTGAAACGTGCAGTGCTCAACCAAACATTCTCCCCACCTGCCAACCATTCAAATTTCTGTAGGCGGGATTTATTTTAATGATATTCTAATGGGCCGCTTTGTGATGTCACAAACACCGGAAAACAACTTTGTAGTCCAAACGAGCCGTTCGTTGTAGATTGAAAAGGGATTTTTTAAAAACGAAATATCTCCCTTTGGAGTGGACTTTGAGATTTGTAACTTTGTAGATCTTTTTATGCCCAAACATACACACTACACACTGACTCAAATTCAAAAAGTGAAAAAGCATAATAGGAAAAACACACTTATTTACATTGAAGCAGGGGCTTGAGCCATACATAATGAAAAATTGTATTAATTTTAGCAAGACAGTATATTAAACCTATAATCAACTATTGTATATGAGCTAATATTTAAGCTTTTTTATTATTTCTTTAGAAAAATATTACATTTTAGTAATATATTGATATTAGCTAATGAATGACCCTGCTTATGTTTTTTCCCCAAGTTACTTAAGCACAGACTGGTTTGGGATAAAAAACAAAAACAAAATAAAGCAAATTTTTTTTGTAAAATTACAGAACATTTTTTTTAAAGTCGACTGTTGAAGAAGGGACTTGAGCCATATGTAGTGAAAACAATATATATTATTTATATTATTTTAGCAAAACAGTATATTACATTTTAAAGTAAATCAGATTGTTTTTGCATTTCTTTAAATATTTTATTACGTTTTTAGCAATATGTTTAAATTAGCTAATGAATGACATTGTTTTAAGCATATATTAGTTATTAAAAAATCAGAAAAACTACAGAAAAAAACAAAACAGATTTACATTGAAGGGGGACTTGAGCCATGCATAGAGAGCAGAACATCATAGAGACTTGTGGGCTAAATGTAGGCTCTTTTGATTTGGGACAGTAAGTAACCTCACAAGAACCCTAGCAACCACCTAGAAATGCCTAAACGACTGCAACACACTTGGCTACCATTTAGAACATCCTAGAACATTCCTCAGAAAATGTAAAAATATAGTTTCTTCTCTTTTTTCACTGCTTACGTCCAATCTAGAATGTACAATCATTTTGTGGGGTTCTTCAGATAAAATAAAATGTGCTTGTTTAATCGAAAGTAAGAAAGCCACCTATTTCCTTCTCATTTCAACGTTTGGAGAAGTTACAAGACATCAGCTGCTTCCACTCCTCCTTTCATCCTGCCATCAAAACTTCATCTGAAAACGAAGGAGAAGCCCCATCACGCAGCAAACAAATGTTCTGTGTGCGCAAAAAAGCGGAACGTCTCCAAATAAAAGCCGTGGGTCTCTGTGAAAGTCTTTCGAAATGTGAATTGTGAAACACGGTGTTGTCCCTCCGGTCCTCGGCTGTTGTTTTATTTAGATTGCGGTTGCCATAGAGGTGTCTGGTGTTAAAATGCGCTGATGGTTTGAGATATTTTAACCCGTCTCAGCGCCGAGAGCTTGGTGTTAATTGGATCCTTGACCTCTGACCTTCTCTCACACTCCCTGGCTTTCTATGTCTCACGGTTTTCGTTTTGTCTTCCAAAACCCCTCAGCACAACTATGTTTAATCCTGAGCTGTCAACGCTACTTCCTGTTAGCAGCCGCATTAGGCTTTAATTCACTCTCCTGTCGTCTCTTTTGGTTACTAGGCCCTTTCTCGCCATTTCCCCTTGTTCCTATTTGATCATGTCGGGATATTTCTGGTTTGTGTGTGTGTGTGTGTACGTGCGCTGTGCCACAGCCACCTCAGAAGCTGATTATGAGAGTACTTGATCAGGCCGCCGTGACTCAGCTCTGCACAGCTGACTAATGAAGTGTCTGCTCCACAGCATATTTATTACAGCAGAACGATTACAGCCATATATACACAACCGACACACCACATGGGGGAACCTGTAGAAGTCAGACAGAGAATATTGGACGCGTTTTTATACACATGCTCATTTTAGCTGTTAGAGCAAGTAAAGGTTGTGTCTGAAGAGAAACTACACTGGAAAATCATTAGCTACCTGTTAATTTGTTCGTTGTAGGTTTTAACTAATATATTGCAGAATGTTCATGTTTAACAAATCAATACTTGAAATTTTAAAGTAAAATTTTTATTTTTTTAATTTTAATATATATTTTTATACCAATAAAATTAATTGGCTAATGAATTACACTTACCTGTGAAATATACTCACTTATATCCCATATTTTTTTTAATGGAAAGCACATCTTCCAGTTTTTTAATATAACATTTATCATAAATAACAACAACAACAACAAAAGTAGATGACCTACACCATAAAAATGTTTAACAAAAAAATTGAGAGAAAAGAATTTAACAGTATTATCTGTTAATTGGTTACATCTAAGTTATTTCACCTTATATACTGAAAAAATACTGATTTTTGTTTTTATGTTGACTTAAAAATGTAACTACATATTTAGCAATATGTTAAATTAGCTAAACGATTGTCTTGCAAAAATGGCAAATATGCCGTCTCAACTTAAATTGTAATGCCTTAAATGATGTTGGTAATATATTATTTTATTTTTTTCATTAATGTGATGTTAATCATCATAAAAGTGCTACATGTGTCTGCTTTTGTTTTGTAGTTTACAAACGAGTGTGTATGTGTGTGTGTTCCCGCATACAGAGACAATGCTGGAATGTGAGGAACGCAGCTTGCACTTCCTGTGTTTTCATCTTGTCGCTAGGTACCATTTCCTGTCCAAGAAACGGAAAACACGGGACCCAGTCACAAATATCTGCGTACACACATGCACACACACACACGCACATACACACACAAACACACGTACATGCATTTAAAAACACACCACAAACAAGTTTTATGGCGGGTTCCGGCACTGTGACCCTCACAGTCACAAATGGGGTCACCCATAAATTAGTTTTTCATGTTGTCGCGTAACGCTCAAGCTCTCCCACCGGCTCTGAGTTCCCCAAACGTCTGAGTACACATCCTTCATGCTCACTCATGAAAAATGCCTTTGTCTTGTGCTGGAGGGGATGGAGAAAAGGGAAGCAGATATTTTCATGAGCACAATGTTCCTGTTTTTCTTAAGTTGGTGTAAATATGTGATGCAGACGGGCCAGGAGTGTGTGTGTGTGTGTGTGTTAGATATGGGTGTTGAACAGTAGCACCTGTGTTCTTGCGTAACTCTCCTCTGAGCGCTTAATTCACCTTTGCCGTTGTTGTTTCCACTGTCTTGTTGTTTCTTACACAACGTGATGCCAATACAGTGTGATCATGTCTTCAAGTCTGGGCTCCAAATCAAGACTGCAGAAATGTTTAGTCACTGCTCATAAAGTCTTGGTTGCTTAACAATTGGGAATTTAAAAAAAACAAATGGAATCTGTAAGCAGTCAATCAATCAATCAATCTATCTATCTATCTATCTATCTAAATATATCTCCATCTCAACAACATTTTTAGATAGTTTTTTCCCGATTCTACACTACAAATAATGGTATATGTATATATACAGTATAAACTGTAAACTGAACCAAAAAAAAAAAAAGTGTAGTGTGGATTATATACAGGTGCTGGTCATATAATTAGAATATCATCAAAAAGTTGATTTATTTCACTAATTCCATTCAAAAAGTGAAACTTGTATATTATATTCATTCATTACACACAGACTGATATATTTCAAATGTTTATTTCTTTTAATTTTGATAATTAGAGCTTACAGCTCATGAAAGTCAAAAATCAGTATCTCAAAATATTAGAATATTACTTAAGACCAATACAAAGAAAGGATTTTTAGAAATCTTGGCCAACTGAAAAGTATGAAAATGAAAAGTATGAGCATGTACAGCACTCAATACTTAGTTGGGGCTCCTTTTGCCTGAATTACTGCAGCAATGCGGTGTGGCATGGAGTCGATCAGTCTGTGGCACTGCTCAGGTGTTATGAGAGCCCAGGTTGCTCTGATAGTGGCCTTCAGCTCACCTGCATTGTTAGGTCTGGTGTCTCTCATCTTCCTCTTGACAATACCCCATAGATTCTCTATGGGGTTCAGGTCTGGTGAGTTTGCTGGCCAATCAAGCACAGTAACACTATGGTCATTGAACCAGCTTTTGGTACCTTTGGCAGTGTGGGCAGGTGCCAAGTCCTGCTGTAAAATGAAATCAGCATCTCCATAAAGCTTGTCAGCAGAAGGAAGCATGAAGTGCTCTAAAATTTCCTGGTAGATGGCTCCATTGACTGTGGACATCAGAAAACACAGTGGACCAACACCAGCAGATGACATGGCAGCCCAAATCATCACTGACTGTGGAAATTTCACACTGGACTTCAAGCAACATGGATTCTGTGCCTCTCCACTTTTCCTTCAGACTCTGGGACCTTGATTTCCAAATGAAATGTAAAATTTACAAAGAGGACTTTGGACCACTGAGCAACAGTCCAGTTCTTTTTCTCCACAGCCCAGGTAAGATGCTTCTGACGTTGTCTCTGGTTTAGAAGTGGCTTCGTTGCCCTTTTCCTGAAGACGTCTGAGCGTGGTGACTCTTGATGCACTGACTCCAGCTTCAGTTCTCTCCTTGTGAAGCTCTCCCAAGTGTTTGAATCGGCTTTGCTTGACTGTATTCTCAAGCTTGCCGTCATCCCTGTTGCTTGTGCACCTTTTCCTACCCAAATTCTTCCTTCCAGTCAACTTTGCATTTAATATGCTTTGATACAGCACTCTGTAAACAGCCACACCTTTCAGTAATGACCTTCTGTTACCTACCCTCTTTGTGGAAGGTGTCAATGTTCGTCTTCTGGATCATTGCCAAGTCAGCAGTCTTCCTCGTTATTGTGGTTTCAAAGAACAAGAGATACCCATAATTTATACTGCAGGGATGGCCATTTATTCAAACTCAAATGTAAATATTCTAATATTTTGAGATACTGATTTTTGACTTTCATGAGCTGTAAGCTCTAATCATCAAAATTAAAAGAAATAAACATTTGAAATATATCAGTCTGTGTGTAATGAATGAATATAATATACAAGTTTCACTTTTTGAATGGAATTAGTAAAATAAATCAACTTTTTGATGATATTCTAATTATATGACCAGCACCTGTACAGGTGCATCTCAATAAATTAGAATGTCATGGAAAAGTTCATTTATTTCAGTAATTCAACTCAAATTGTGAAACTCGTGTATTAAATTCAGTGCACACAGACTGAAGTAATTTAAGTCTTTGGTTCTTTTAATTGTGATGATTTTGGCTCTCATTTAACAAAAACCCACCAATTCACTATCTCAACAAATTAGAATATGGTGACATGCCAATCAGCTAATCAACTCAAAACACCTGCAAAGGTTTATTGAGCCTTCAAAATGGTCTCTCAGTTTGATTCACTAGGCTACACAATCATGGGGAAGACTGCTGATCTGACAGTTGTCCAGAAGACAATTATTGACACCCTTCACAAGGAGGGTAAGCCACAAACATTCATTGCCAAAAAAGCTGGCTGTTCGCAGAGTGCTGTATCCAAGCATGTTAACAGAAAGTTGAGTGGAAGGAAAAGGTGTGGAAGAAAAAGATGCACAACCGACCGAGAGAACTACAGCCTTATGAGGATTGTCAAGCAAAATCGATTCAAGAATTTGGGTGAACTTCACAAGGAATGGACTGAGGCTGGGGTCAAGGCATCAAGAGCCACCACACACAGACGTGTCAAGGAATTTGGCTACAGTGGTCGTATTCCTCTTGTTAAGCCACTCCTGAACCACAGACAACGTCAGAGACGTCTTACCTGGGCTAAGGAGAAGAAGAACTGGGCTGTTGCCCAGTGGTCCAAAGTCCTCTTTTCAGATGAGAGCAAGTTTTGTATTTCATTTGGAAACCAAGGTCCTAGAGTCTGGAGGAAGGGTGGAGAAGCTCATAGCTCAAGTTGCTTGAAGTCCAGTGTTAAGTTTCCATGGTCTGTGATGATTTGGGGTGCAATGCCATCTGCTGGTGTTGGTCCATTGTGTTTTTTGAAAACCAAAGTCACTGCACCCATTTACCAAGAAATTTTGGAGCACTTCATGCTTCCTTCTGCTGACCAGCTTTTTAAAGATGCTGATTTCATTTTCCAGCAGGATTTGGCACCTGCCCACACTGCCAAAAGCACCAAAAGTTGGTTAAATTACCATGGTGTTGGTGTGCTTGACTGGCCAGCAAACTCGCCAGACCTGAACCCCATAGAGAATCTATGAATCTATGTCAAGAGGAAAATGAGAAGCAAGAGACCAAAAAATGCAGATGTGCTGAAGGCCACTGTCAAAGAAACCTGGGCTTCCATACCACCTCAGCAGTGCCACAAACTGATCACCTCCATGCCACGCAGAATTGAGGCAGTAATTAAAGCAAAAGGAGCCCCTACCAAGTATTGAATAAATATACAGTAAACGAACATACTTTCCAGAAGGCCAACAATTCAATAAAAATGTTTTTTTTTTTATTGGTCTTATGAAGTATTCTAATTTGTTGAGATAGTGAATTGGTGGGTTTTTGTTAAATGTGAGCCAAAATCATCACAATTAAAAGAAGCAAAGACTTAAACTACTTCAGTCTGTGTGCATTGAATTTATTTAATACACGAGTTTCACAATTTGAGTTGAATTACTGAAATAAATGAACTTTTCCACAACATTCTAATTTATTGAGATGCACCTGTATATTAGGGGTGGCACGGTACACAGATGTCATGGTTCGGTACGTACCTCGGTTCGGGGGTCATGGTTCGATACGATTTCGGTACAACAGGGGAAAAAAAAATCTACTATGCTCGGTTTCTTTTCATTTATTTTGAACAGACAGTAGTGCAAATTACTATTCTTTTCCACCTAGATGGGGAAAATAATAAAAATGATTACATTATGTTATATATATATATATATATATACACACACACACACACACACACACACATACATACATACATACATACATACAAGGAATACATTCTTGAAATATATTTGATTTAGTTTACAGATAAACAAGAAAAAAAAAACTGTGCGACATGTAACAGCCTATATATGCTGAGTTTCAGTTCATTTTTGTGACATGCTTAATTTGTTCACAGAAAGGAAACTCAAATTGCAGAAAGCAACATCCTATTTGTTTTCTTTTTTGTTTGTTTTCATTGTGAGTGTACACAAATAAAAGCAGAACTTTATACAGTGATGCATTATTAATAAGACAATAAGTGTTTAAAGTTGATTCTGCTGGTATAAGGAAACAGTTGAAGTGATCGTGCCGCAACACACACACACACACACACACAAACACACAAAACCCATCAATTCCAGCATTGCTAACTTGACAGCACAGTTGGTACTTTATCAAAGTAAAATACAGTGAACCATACATCAGCGCGCGTGCCTCTGTGTCACCACTGGAACGCAACTGAAGTGCAAAGCCTATCATTTACATAATAAATAATAGTTTCACATTCAGATACGTTACATCGCAAATATGGAAATATTATGGAATATTTGGATTTGTGCCGAATGAGAGAGATAGGATACTCGAGCACAAAGCTCCATTTCACAAACAGTTGAGTGCGCAAGCCTTTAAAGTATGCTCCCTTGTCAGTGAGAGATGCGTTCAGAATCAGCACATGGTCACTGTCTAGGGGGCTTTGTTTTCAAGTGTGCAACTCATGGCACTCGCTGTTCTTCTGCTGGCGGTTATCAAACAGCATTGCATTACTGCGGGCGCCCCCTTCTGGATTGGGGGTGAATTGCCTGTATTCGTCATAAGGCCTCATGCACCGAACCGAGATGTCCATACCGTGACGGTTCGGTACGAATACATGTATCGTGCCACCCCTAATATATATATATATATATATAGTGGGGGATTATTTGATCCCCTGCTGATTTTGTACGTTTGCCCACTGACAAAGAAATGATCAGTCTATAATTTTAATGGTAGGTTTATTTTAACATTGAGAAACAGAATAACAACAAAAAAATCCAGAAAAACACATTTTAAAAAAAAATTATAAATTGATTTGCATTTTAATGAGTCAAATATGTATTTGATCCCCTATCAATCAGCAAGATTTCTGGCTCCCAGGTGTCTTTAATACAGGTAAGGAGCTGAGATTAGGAGCACTCTCTTAAAGGGAGTAATCTCAGCTTGTTACCTGTATAAAAGACACCTGTCCACAGAAGCAATCAATCAATCAGATTCTAAACTCTCCAACATGGCCAAGACCAAAGAGCTGTCCAAGAATGTCAGGGACAAGTTTGTAGACCTACACAAGGCTGGAATGGGCTACAAGACCATCGCCAAGCAGCTTGGTGAGAAGGTGACAACAGTTGGTGCGATTATTCGCAAATGGAGGAAACACAAAATAACTGTCAATCTCCCTCGGACTGGGGCTCCATGCAAGATCTCACCTCGTGGAGTTTCAATGATCATGAGAACGGTGAGGAATCAGCCCAGAACTACACGGGACGATCTTGTCAATGATTTCAAGGCAGCTGGGACCATAGTCACCAAGAAAACAACTGGTAACACACTACGCCGTGAAGGACTGAAATCCTGCAGCGCCCACAAGGTCCCCCTGCTCAAGAAAGCACATGTACAGTCCGTCTGAACTTTGCCAATGATTCAGAGGAGAACTGGGTGAAAGTGTTGTGGTCAGATGAGACCAAAATCCAGCTCTTTGGCATCAACTCAACTCGCCATGTTTGGAGGAGGAGGAATGCTGGCTGTGACCCCAAGAACACCATCCCCACCGTCAAACATGGAGGTGGAAACATTATGCTTTGGGGGTGTTTTTCTGCGAAGGGGACAGTCAACTGCACCGCATCAAAGGGACGATGGACTGGGCCATGTATCATCAGGGCCAGGGCATTGAAGCCAGCCAGGGCATTGAAAATGGGTCGTGGATGGGTATTCCAGCATGACAATGACCCAAAACACACGGCCAAGGCAACAAAGAAGTGGCTCAAGAAGAAGCACATTAAAGTCCTGCAGTGGCCGCCAGTCTCCAGACATTAATCCCATAGAAAATCTGTGGAGGGAGCTGAAGGTTCGAGTTGCCAAACGTCAGCCTCGAAACCTTAATGACTTGGAGAGGATTTGCAAAGAGGAGTGGGACAAAATCCCTCCTGAGAAGTGTGCAAACCTGGTGGCCAACTAAAAGAAACGTTTGACCTCTGTGATGGCCAATAAGGGTTTTGCCACCAAGTACTAAGTCATGTTTTGCGAAGGGGTCAAATATTTATTTGACTCATTAAAATGCAAATCAATTTATAACTTTTTTGAAATGCGTTTTTCTGGATTTGTTTTGTTATTCTGTCTCTCACTGTTAAAAAAACCCCTACCATTAAAATTATAGACTGATCTTTTTTTTTTCTTTTTGTCAGTGGGCAAACATACAAAATAAGCAGGGCATCAAATAATTTTTTCCCAACTGTATATATAAAATATGTTAATCATAAAATATATGAAATCATTTGATTTGTGTGTGAACCAATGAACCTCTAATTATAATATATTATATTATTTTATATTATATGAACATTTCATAATACTTCACATAATCAACATAAAACACACACATACACATACTGTGTCTATATATATATTAGCACTTCAAATTTGCTTATATTTAATTATGTGAACCAATAATGTAAATCTAAACCTTGAATTTGCATATAATTAACATTATATTAGCATACAGTCCTTATTATAATAATCCCTCTCTAGGTCTCTCTGTTAATATGCTCAGTTCATCAGCATAACGAACAGATGATGTCACGTTTAAATCTTTTTAATGAAGTTGACCCCGAGTCTGTCTTGCCACACAAACACACACACTCACTCATGCATCTCTGCTCATTTTAATAGAGAGCAAATCTCTGTGGACTTGCATAAGCCTCTGATCTCTCTCTCTATCTCACTCTTCTGAGTACTGTGAGTGATGTTATTTTCTTAGAAAGCCTCCAGTGAAGCATCTGTTCTCTCCTCATTAATTTCACCTTTTCTTTCTGACTTACAGTAATTTATCAGAAATTTAGCAAAGGACACTCAAATCAGGACACCTTTGGGTTGTTTAAATGTTGATAACCATTTAAAAAACGTTTCCAGTGTACTGGATTGCCTTAGGTCATAATAATTAATACTATTTATTCATTCTTAGTGTTAGTGATTTGAACAAACCTCTAACGTTATAAGTACTAAACTTCAGCATAGCTTATTCTACACCATTTGGGCTAAAACCATAAATGCTACTTCAAAATGTGTGGTCAGAACACCCTAACAACTGCATATAAATGCACAACCAACCATAACAACCTAGCAACTGCAGATCACCATGATAAAAACCCATTCTGGACATACTTTTACCCCAGCAGGCACTAGACATCTATGTAATGTCAGGTTGACGTTGGACATGATGTCTGACAGACGTTGCATTTTGGTTGAAAATGAAAATCGGGTTGACGTCAACCACCAACAGCACTTTAACAACAACAGAGCAATGTGCTTAAAACCACTCAGTACACCTTACTGCATAGCAACATACTAAAAACACTTAGAAAACCATATTGACTGCATTTCACCCTAAAAACACCTTGAACACCCTAGCAACTGCATAGCAATGTGCTACAAACACTTTGAATACATTAGCAACCACGTGACAACATGCTAGCAACCACCCAGAACACCCTAGCAACTCCATCACAAAATGTAAAAAAAAAACACCTTAGAATGTATTTAAAATCCACATAGCAATACTCTGGCAACCAGCAACAACACTTTAACAACAACAGAGTAATGTGTTTACAACCACTCACACCCTACTGCATAGCAACATGTTAAAAACACTCAGAAAACCATATCGACTGCACAACACCCTAAAAACCACCCTGAACACCCTAGCAACTGCATAGCAATGTGCTACAAACACATAGAATACCTTAGCAACCACATAACAACACCCTAGCAACCGCATTAACCCCTTGGCAACCACCCAGAATAGCAACATGCTTAGTGACCAGCTAAAACACATAGAACACTTTATCGACCACTTAACACCTTAGCAACCATCAATAACTTCCTAGAAACAGCAGACCAATGTGCTAAAAACCACTCAGAACATCTTTGCAACCACAAAGCAATGCCCTGACAACCAGCCCACAAAAACCACTCAAAACTGCATAAAATACCCCGACAATCACCTTGAATACCCTAGCAACCACATAGCAACACCCTGGCTACCACCCAAAAACCCTACCATTGAAACCGCACATTTTTCGTATAGGCTTTTTGTACGGCGCCTGATGCCTGACATCAAGATAACACTAGCGAGAGGGATCATTAAGTCATTAGTCTCATGGCTAATTGTGTCTTTCCGTGGCAAATGGACCCATTTACATGATGAATCACACGAACACACTCACAGTGAGGAGGTCTTGGAGCACCAGACGACCCTCATCAGTCGTTCTGCAGCTATATAAAGAGCTGTAGTCCATCACTGTGATGGAAAACGAGCATTCATGAATACTGCATGCGCACCCTAACTTTAGCACTGAGCACAGCTAGAGGCTACAAGGAGAGTCCGACCTCAAATATAGCTACAACCAACACAACAACATCAAAGACAACAAAACCAGAAACCAGAATAACAGACAAAACAACAACAGTTGTAGTTTCATAAAACTAGCCTTTCAGGTCAATCCAGGAGTGCTAGCATGCTAATGCTAAATTGTTGTACTCTTAATTACTTGCTGTAATCAAACAGGTGAAATGATAACAATGGCACTGAAGAAAGGACACCCTGAACCAACCAAAACACCCTAGCAACTGAATAGTAGTGTGCTAAAAACAACCCAGAACACCTTAGCAACCACATAATGACACCCTGACAAAATACAATAATAACAACATATCACCTGGGCAATAATCCAGAACCCTCTTGTAACTACATAACCACGTTAAAACACTCAGAACAACATATAGAAATACCCTGCCAACTATCCAGAAAACCCTAGCAACTGCATGGTAACGTGCTAAAAATACCTCAGAACATCTTAGCAACCACATAATAACACTTTGGCAACCAACCATAATACCCGAGCAACCGCAGAGCAGTGTGCAAAGGAACACTCAGAGCATTTTTGCAACTATTGTAACATATTAAAAACACCTTAGTAATGCCAACACCTTGGCAACCACCTAGAATCCATTTGCAACTAAATAGAAACATGCTAAAAACCACTCGGAACTTAGCAACGCCCTGGCAATTAAGCTGAACTGCACAGCAACATGATAAAACATCACATTTTAAATAATTACATCTATTAATTTAGCATAAAAGCTACATAGAAACCACATAACGATACCCTGGCAACCAACCAGAATATCCTAGGAAATGCATAGCATTGTGCTAAAAAGTCAGAAAAATTTCAGCAACACCTTGGAAACCAAATGTAGCATTCTAGTACCTGCATAGCAACAAGCTGAAGACCACTCAAAACTAATTAGTAACACCCTGGCAACTATCCAGAACACTCTATTACACTGTACATTTCATTTATCATAAAACTACTTAGAATACCTTGGCAACCACACACTGTAAAAAAAAAAATTACGGTAAAAAAACGGCAGCTGTGGTTTCCAGAATTCTACCCTAAAAAATACGTTAGCAACATTTTAGGTTAAACGGTTTTAACTTAAATTTACAGTTAAATACAGTAAATTCATTAACTGATATAATGTTAATATACCAACCTATTGAAGTACTGAAATCTGTTTTGTACCTTTGTAATGCACTGATAACCACCAAAAGCAAGTGGTGATGAGAAAGTCACATGATGAACCAAAGCCCATCACAAGCAGCTTTTAAATAATAACATGTATAGAAGGTGTACAGTGTCATTCACACAAACACTGAACACTATCATGGTGAGACTCATTAAACTTAAATATGCTATAAACATTAATTTAACAACATTAGGTGTAACATACAACCCTAATAAACATAACTGATAAGAAAAAAACTAAGAAGAAATAGTTATTTCAAAGAAAAAACATCTTGAACATTTGAAATGCAACGTAGGGAATTCTGGGAACGTCGATTTACGGTTTTTCTCTGCACATTTTACATTCTTTTCACTTCCAAAAACGGTATTTCACCATAAAATTGTCTGAAATGTCTATTACAGTTTTTCACCGTATATTGTATATTAGGGGAACTTACCATTAACCATTTAACAGTTTTTTACCGTTAAAATCACTGCCTTTTTTTTACAGTGCAGAGCAATGTGCAAAGGAACACACAGAACACTTTTACAACTGCATAGCAACATGCTAAAACCACTCAAAACAACTTAGTAATAACCTGGCAACTAACCAGAAGCATTAAAAACTACTTACAATACCTTAGCAATCACATAATGACACCCCGGCAACTAACCAGGGCTGCGTTTCTCGATAACGATTGATCTTAGCGCTTGAGAGCGTTTTCTACGAGTCATTTTACGAACGTTCGTTATTGTTTCACGTGCGTTTCCAGAAATGCACTTAACACAATCGCACGTAGCCGTGCTACTTAGGAGTCGCTATCCGTTGGTCAAGTGCTGAAATGTCAATTTATAGAATGGCTTATATTTGTAGTACACGCTCGTTTATTGAAATGTTAACCTAATGCTGCGTTCCAGACAGCTCAGATAATATAATAATAAAATATAATATAATATAATATAATATAATATAATATAATATAATATAATATACATTTACATTTAGTCATTTAGCAGACGTTTTTATCCAAAACGACTTACAAATGAGGACAATAGAAGCAATCAAAACCAACAAAAGAGCAACAACATGCAAGTGCTATGACAAGTCTCGTTTAGCCTAACGCAGTACACGTAGCAATGTTTTATTTTATTTATTTTTTAAAGAAAATGAGTAGATAGTATATAAAAAAAGTAACCTAGTGTTTTTTTTTAATTGTGTTTTATTTATTTATAAGAACCAAGTAGATTGAATAGAAAAAAAGAAAGCTAGTGTTAGTTTTTCAAGAAAAGCTAGCAGAATATATATGCAATTAATAGAGAGTCAAGTGTCTGTGTGTATGTGTGTGTGTGTGTGTTTTTGTTTGTTTTGTTTATAAAAAGAAGACAGACAGATAAACTAGAATTGGAATAGAGAGTGCTAGAGTATATAATATAATATAATATAAGTAAATATAATAAGTATATAAGTGATAAGTCTAATATTAATTTACTATATATATTAATATTGTATAATATATTATATACATATAGTACATAAATATTATATTTGTAGATTAATATTATTCTATATAGTATATAATATCTGTAGAGACATTATTTCCGGGTCCAATACATGACTGGTTTTCGTCATTGACAGATTTATTTTATTTTATTTTATTATTTTTGAGTTTATCCCTATTTTTCCCATGCAGTCTTTGAAGCGTATTTCCGATATTATTTCTTTTATTAATTCCCCCCAACAACCCCCCCGTCATTTAATTTAAATGTATATTTTTTTGTTTTCTGACATTTTTAATTATTTCATTCATAAATTCATTTCAAAAACAAAAAGAAAAAGAAAGAAAAAACGAGTAATATAGTGCAATAAAGTACAATCTACGAAGATTTTCAAGTACTACTTAAGTTATGATGGTTTTGGGATATGGTCCGCAAATCTAAGATGATTCGTACGATCGTTTTTACGAGCAACTTAAGCTTACGATGCTTTTGGGAAACGCAGCCCAGAACATCCTAGCAATTGCATAGCATTTTGCTAAAAACCACTCAAACTTAGTAACACCCTGTCAACTAACAAGAACACTCTAAAACATTGTACATTTAATAATTTACATCTATTCATTTACCATAAAAACTACTTAGAATATCTTAGCAACCACATAATGACACCCTAGCAACCAACCAGAATATCCTAGGAAATGCAAAGCGTTGTGCTAAAAACAGTAAAAACAACTCTGGCAACTAACTGGCAACTATACTATCACCTGCAAAGCAATGGGCAAAAAATCTCTTAGCAACAGCATTAGCACCTTAGTAACCACCCAGTACCCTTTGCAAATGCATAGCATAGCAAGCTTTAAAAACTACTCGGGACAACACTTTGGCATCTAAACAGAACAAGGTGCCCCCCACAAATTACATGTATTCATTCAGTATAAACTACTTCGAATACCTAGCAACCAGAGAGAAGTGTGCTATTCAGAACACCTTAGCTACTGCATCTCACATTGCTAAAATCACTTACTGTAGGACATCTTAGCAACTGCATAACACCCTGGCAACCACCTAGGTGTTACGGTGGGGGTTGTTAAATTCCCACCCTGATGTCAACCAATCATCACTAAAACAAAAGCAGGCTCTCAGAAAACAGCGAGAGGAATGCAAAATGAGTTGAATGGAGGCCCATAAAGATACATCAGAAGATTTTCTGACTGTCACTACATGCTTGAGTTTGGAAATCAGCCAAAATTCAGTCGTGTTCGAGGCCTATGACAGGTCTCAGCATAGTTCACGAAGGGACCCCACCTCCTACAAACACACACGTACAACAGATAGCGAGAAGAAAGCGGCTCTTTTCTCTTTCTTCTTTCTTCTTAATGACTCTTGCACATCTTGATTGTGAATGGCAGTCCTGCAGATGGAGAGAGAGAAAGAGACAGACATCACAAAGACAGCATGGAGGAGTGTATCGCTGAAGGGGAACTCTTTTATTCTTTCTTCTGATGGCCAAAACGAAGGGAGAAGAAGGGATGGAGAATGTGAGTGGAGAAAGATTCATTTAGAAGAGTTTAAAAGGCCATGTGCTACACTTTTGTGGCAATTTTCGCAATAAGGATCATTTATAGCTGCGTTCACGCCATCTTGTAATTACCGTAATACCAGTGACAACATGTGACGATCTACTCAGAGCTGTTCCATGTCCTCAGTCTGGGAGTTGGCGCCTAATTAATGTCTAAATGAATCTGGCATTGGTCAGGTGGTTCAGCGATCACATGGTCCAAGTCGTAGCTCTCAGAACATTCCAGCTTACAAGTTGTAATTACGAGTTCTCCAAGCATGTGAGTACTTTGGCATTGATAGTGTTGCCATAGAAACACATAATTCCGAGTCCAAGGATTTGGAACTGCTCCGAGTAGAACATCATGTGTTGTCATTTTGGAGTTTTGGAGGTAATTACGACACTGCTTATAATACTTTCACGAGTTTGTCTACCCATCCAGTCCTGATGGTTAATGGTAAACGAACTTGGCTTGCTGTCCTCAATGGAGGCTTGAATCTGAGGCTCAGTTTGAGCTCAGAGTTCAATGATGTCTGTCTTATCTGACACACACTTTTGAGGACTTGGAGTCTTTACTAATGAATTGACGAGTTGAAGGTGTGTTTGATTTGGGAGCCTTCTGAAATGGGGATCTCCAGGACTAGTATTAGTAACCACTGCTGCAACTTAATGACAATACATTGGTGCATTGGGCCAAGATCATTACAAAATCCAGTTTTTCCTGATATATCTCTGTAACAAGCTTCGTGGGCAATGAACAAAGAGAAATGGATGGTGGTTGATGAAAACCAAAGGGGAAGGGTGTGAATGAAATGGCAAAAGGAAAGATGGGAGAGGGCAAAACAGATGGGATGATGGTGGTATAGAGTTCAAGAAGCAGCTGTGAGTGTCAGATCTAAAACAGGTCGTGAGAGGCATATAGGGGGACGGGTGGGAATTAAAGGAAGGTACGACGAGGGTCGAGACGTTGTGAGATTGAGAAACAAAGATTAAAGAAGAAGAGAGGCATGAAAAGGTGAAAGTGAAACTGTAGAAAGCAAAATGGTTGGGAAGAGGATGCACCTGATGGAGGAAAGGAACGAGTGATAGGTGAAGGTGTGGAGAGGTTGGCCATAAATCCTGAGGGGGCCGTGGCAAACACAGCTGTTTCAGAACAAGCCAGATGTGAAAGACGAACAAGAGGGATTTGAACTACAGGATGTCGCTTCTCCTGCACTGTTGTTTATGAACTTTTAAAACGTGAATTTTAGAGCCCGGTCATGAAAATGCGTATAAATAGTATGCCAAATAAAAACAAAAACTTGTGGTATTGATACGCAAAAATTGACTTTGGTGTGCATAGGATACACCTGTGTCTAGCGTGCATATAACACGCAGTTTTTGCGCGCATATGATACGAAATTTGTTGCCGTGTATATGATATGCAGTTTTCATGTGCATATGATACACATCTACCCCACAACCGTAACCCTACCCGTCGCGTAGCATATAGACGCCAAAGTCAATTTTTGCGTATCAATACAAGTTTTTGTTTTTATTTGGCGTACTATTTATATGCACTTTCATGAGATCGGGTTGGAATTTTACCACAAACCTTGCAGGATATTTGAAAGAATTTACATGCAACTTCTGAACCTAGTGGGATAAAAGTGAGTATATGTGTTTTTTGGCCTGCAGCCCACAGCCAGGTGTGGAAGATACAGGTGAGATATCTATCCCTCAGATTAGGTGAAACACAAACATCACATTTAAAAGGTTACTCAACCTAGTTTTGAAAGTGAATCTCTGTTCTGTCGTTCATTTTTACAGGAGCGTGACAGAGTATGTCTCCATACCGCCTTATCTCTACCTCTTTATTTTCGTGCAGTCGCACCGTTGTTCAAATGACAGCTGTTTCCTTTGACAAGCAGACCTTCACTGCCTGGAGAAACACACGCACATGCACAGAATGTCTCAAAATAAGAGAGTGAATGGTAATTACTCATTCTTAAGAGTCAAACAGCTGTTAACTGCACGCGTCTACAGTCATTCAGAAAACACACAATGAAAGAACAGCCAAGGGGTGACAACTTCAGAGTGGTAGAGTGAGATGTTTAGAAATCAAAAGATGAGAGATAACACAAACTCTAATGATTTGTATTTGAGAGACATTTCTCTCCAAAGAAGCTTAAAACACATTTATCAGCATGTCATCCCCGGGAACCGAACCCATGACCTTGGCATTGCTAGCGCAATCAGTTGAGCTAAAGTCATAAAACCAGCTACAGGACTGAAGACAACTATTTTTGCAGAGAAATTCATATTGAAATCTCTGACGTTTTGATAGCAAATCTGATGACAATTTGAGACAATATTGAGATCTCTTTTGAAACTCTGGAGCAGTGGTTTTCAACCAGGGGCCTCAGCAAATTTCAAAAATGATTTAGAATGATCTACAGCAAGAACAAACAAGCAATAACATAACAATTTGCTTTATTCTAACCCTAACCCTACATATTTCTACTAGTTAAGCTCTAAAATATTTTATAGAGTATAAATTGTGAGCAAAAATATATTTAAAAATCATTATCCTTAATCCTTATCAAGTAAATAAACTAGATAACAGATTACGGATTAAAACAACTATCAAATGTCACAGGGCCGTCAAATATTGTTGTGCAAAATTAGGGGCACTTGGAGTCAAATAGGTTGAGAACCACTGCTCTAAAGTAAGATTAACTAGGTGTTTTGCTCAGGAGAAAAAAAAATAAAATTCTGAGAAACGGGAGACATTGTATGCTCTTCATTTAATATTGCTGTTTGTAAGAAATAATTGAGATATCAAATGTGTGGTTTTTCTGTTTTACAGGTACTGAGTGAAATATTAAGTAGTTACACAAGACACAATATCCAAGACTAAAGAGATATATTTGGCAGACAACTACATTTTATTGAGTGAAACAATAATGTGCACGTAAGTTTATAAAGCAAAGGGTCATTGAGGGGTGTCCAATCCTGCTCCTCGAAAACCAATGATTTTAGCTCCAACGTGCTCCAACACACTTGCCTGGAGATTTCATATTGTTCATGTTTCATTGGGTGTATTTAATTGGGGTCGGAGCTGAACTCTGCAAGACAGTGGATCTCCAGGAGCAGGCTTGCACACGCCTGGCATCACCCAAAGTCTCAAACTACAGTAGATTATGTAGTACTGTACTACCCTCTGGTGGTCACTACAGAAACAGCAGCCATGAGTTTCTATGATTTCCTTTGTTATTTGATATCTTTGTACATGTATTCTTTCCAGATGAGTTATATATTTATATATATATATATATATATATACACTGCTCAGAGTCTTCCTGGAGCACTTCCTGAAGAAGGTGGATGGAAAACATCTGTGTTTAGATCTTGTCTATGAAGTGAATGAGGATTTGTCCTTTGTTTAGGTGAGATCAAATCAGGCTTTGGGCAATTCATGTACCCGTCACCCATTTCTAAATTCAGACAACAAGCCTCTTGCGATGAATACTGGGTAGTGCCAACAGAAGTTGCAGGATTCTGCATGTATCCCTCTGAACATGGGAGAACTGGGTCATGGAAGTTGGTGGTACAAGGCTGAAATGGACCATTTCTTCCCATTGCATTCCCAGAGGAACACAAGGACACAAGGCATGGATCATCAACATGCAAATTCACTCGATTGCCCTCGGTTTCTCTGCACTGGTTGTTGGCATCTGAATCGCTGCATGGAAAAACAATCACATTTATCTCCCAAACCTTTCTATTTATCTCTTTATAAAGAATTTTTTGACTTCCCATTCCAGAAATTCCATTCCAGGAATAGAGCCTACAATTTACTTACAATGAGGACAACTGCGGATGGACATCTACAATCTGAGCATTGCTGATATCAGGATCATTCAGTTCGGTACAGCAGGGGAAGTGGTCCATCTGGGCATGCTTTCGGTAAACAGGATGTTCACACAGTCATCTTATGGTTGTGTACTGGATTTAAAAGATTATAGGCCTCATTTATATCTAGTGCTAATGATTTGACAAGAACTTGACATTGATAAATACAAGTGTCCAACAAAAATATTGTCCAAACAATTAAACTGCATTCGGAGGTAGTCACTAAATGTAACCATATTGCATTTGTAGTTTAAATCCTAATAAGTCGAAGGCCCGCTCACATTCCTGTCAATCATCTTTTGTACCAAAACAAGGTTTTTAAAATTTGTTGATAATATTTGGCTTAAAAAAAGTAAGTAGTCATGAAATCATTGATTAAATCATGAAATCATGAAATCAACTTTGACAAAAATATATAATGTCATTACTTCTGTTTCATCATACCAGATGTAAACAAGGCCATAGTGATGTGATTTGGTCCAAGTTACCAGCTCAACCTACCTGTGACACCTCTGAGACTTTGCTGTGGACAGGAGAGGGAAGAGACATGTCCCATTCTCTCAGTCTTCTGAAGAGAGAAAAAGACAGAGAAATGTATGTTTCCTGTAGTTGCGTTTTAAATTTCCTTTTTCTGTCATTGCAATTGACCCTTTGCCAGAAGCTTGATTGACAGGTATTTGGACCAATCATAACACTGAATCTGCCATTTTGTCCGACAAACAAACCAGACGAGAGAGTAGATTAACGTCGGTGGACTTGAACTTGAAAAAAAAGTGTGTATTGATATCTTTCCGCAGTTGAAACAAGATACCTTCTGATGTTCATTCATGTTTATTTTGTGCTATAACTTGTAAAGAGGAAGAGATGATCAATTCAGGCGCTACAGTGATCTGTCTCGACACATTAAAGAGCCACAAAATGGTATTTATTGTTTGAATTCCTAAATAAATTACAAAATTTCATACCAGAAGTAACCTGCTCTGTCTTGTGTGTCAAGGTGTTGTCAGTTTCCTCTTTGCTCTGCGATGTATTTTTCACTGCGTGAGAACATGATGTGCGGCGTGAGAGCGGCATAGCTTGTTGAACATAGCAACAGTAACTAAGGGGGGAGCGGGTCTTTGCAAAGGGTCAATTGATTATTGAAAAGAATTTAAAAAATGTACCGCTGAACAACAACCAGAATGATAAAAGCTATGATGGAGACAACTGACGCGAGAGTCGCAATGAGGAAGTACAGGAGAAATGTAACCAGATGTGGCGCAAGAGGTTCTGAAAGAAAAACATACATTAATAAGGTTTATACCCAGGGTGTCCAGTCCTGCTCATGGTGGGCCAACATCCTGGAAGTTTCTAGTGAATCTAAAGACCTTGATTAGCTGGTTCAGGTGTGTCTGCAGGATGGTGACCCTCCATGAACAGGTTTGAACACCCCTGATTTATACAATGTATAATGTTATCTTGTATTGTACAACAAAGATATATAGATATGTAGGGAGTGGAGTGTTGTCTCAGACCAGGTCGTGTTGTCCAGTAGACGGGGTCGCTCCACTCTGAGGGATATCCAGAGTAACGCCATCCTGAACGTCTGGATGCACTTACATTACAGCGAACCTGAGCACGATACTCTGAGGAACCCTTCAGAGAACGCTCTGATATAGCAAACACCATCTCTCCGTCAGAGAGAAAGATGTTCTTTACATCCTCCTACAGACAAAGATGAACTGTATTAGTTGCTAAATTGTGCATTTTCATGGAAAAGGTAAATTTGGTTTAAAATTTTATGTTAATCATTATACAATAAAAGTAGAAAAAAAAAAAAAAAAAAAATATATATATATATATATATATATATATATATATATATATGAAGACATGGTGAAAAGTATCAATGTGACCTTCATATATCCTGAGCTGGGTAGATTATTTACAAATTAGTCCATTACAGATTACATGATGAAAACTGTAGTTAGTCATGTAATCTGGATTACTCATTTTAGGTAATGTATTCTGACTACTTTTTATATTACTTTTAGATTCATTTAATTTAGCTTGTTTTAAATTTAAAAAACAAATAAATGTATCATTGATATAAAAAAAAAGTTAAAATATATACATTTTTTGATATCAACATTATAAAAGGCATTAAACATTACATTAGTGAGTTGATAAAGACAGTGAATAGTGAGTTGATATAAACCTAATAATTAATTAAATCATAAAAATGTCAAATAAAAGCACTTAAACACTAAAAATCTAAATATTTTATTTGTTTATATGCACGTCAATGCAACAATTTAACAACATCAGAGGACTGTAAACATGTGTTGTGTTGTTAAATGTGTTGTTAAATTATTCAAATATTAACTTTCTCAGCAATATTTCAAGCAATATTTCAAGGGAATATTTAATATTTCAAGGGAATCCCTGCATTACATGAACAAACATTAATAAACATGAAAACAATGACATTACATGCCCAAAGTCTTTCATATTTGAAATATTTTTGTGCAGACTTAATAATTTACTGCCACTGTGTGAATAATTAACATTAACATTAACATCATGTAATCCATAAAAAAGTAATTGTAATCTGATTATAAGCATTTTAAAATGTAATATACTCTAACTAAAAGTACTTAATTTTTGGAATCTGATTACTTAATCCAGATTACCTGTAATCAATTACTATCCATCACTGCATATATACAAAAAAGTTAAAGAAGCACCATTAAAATAATAAATATCTAAAAAATATTGCATAGACAAACAACATTTAGTGTTTTATCTTGTATTTTAGCATGTATACACTAGAAAAAAAAAATAGCACATCTTGTGCCTAAATAGGAGCAGTGTGTAAAAACAACAACAAAAGTAATAAAAATAAAAAAAGTAATTTCATATACATAAAAAATATTAAATTAGTTATAAACAACAAAACTACTGGGATTTTCCTGCCAGTTTAAAAGATAAAAAAACACCCGTATATATTTAATACTCACATGAGTTAGTAGGCTCCAGTACTTGAGTTCAGTAGTGAGAGGTAGAGTACGGTACTTTGTTAAAGTCCAGTTCAAAATCCAGTCTTCTCCTCTCAGTTCAACGCTCAGACCCGTGGGGCATGCAGGCTGGACTAGACCACAAAAACCACCGATACAGACCAGATCAATAACACAGCTCTGAGAATCTGTAGAGATTTTGATTAAACAGCCTTCTGGAATACTTGATTCTGATTAGCCTGGCAAGTATTTTTAAAAGGGGGTTTTATTTTTAGAGGTACAAACTGTGTTCATAAGAGCGGATCACTTTGGTCGCTGGCATTGGTGTGAGTTGCACCTGCAGCACTCCAGGCTCAAAGACACTGAAGGCACCAACTATCCTCAACAAATCTCCTTTATTTGTGACCTCCACCTTCTCAACACAGCACCACTCGTTCCTAAAAGAGAAAGATCACACCTGTCAGAGCTAAAGACACCGTTTACACCATCTAAAACGCTCTCGAACACTCACGGTGCAGTGGAGTTTGTCCGGTAGGACAGCGGGTAGCTGATGTACTGGGCCAGATCTGTTTTGAGATCCCAGCTACAGCTCAAATTATTCCCATCGCTGAGCACGCAGTTTAGGTTAGATGGACCAGGGAGAGAGTCTGAAACAAATAATGGCCAATAATACTCCAGGACACCAGGGTGCTCCACTTGCCTAAAGATAAAAGACTTCCTGCTGGGTTTTCCTTTATACTCACACTCAGATATCAGTTCTGGCCTGTCAGTCAAGACCTCGGTTTTATTCTCGCCATGTTTTTGTGTTGGTTTGTTGTGAATTTTCCCGCCTTTTTTGTCCTTGATTATTTCACGATCAATCTCAACCTATAAGAGTACAACATACAAGTTAGTATGATACATAAAAACAACAAAATCACTTTGTTATGTTTAAACCCCCCAAAAAGCATGAACAACTCTGTAATATAAGTCTTTTCAGCATTACGTTTACGTATTACGTTTTATCGAATTAATGGCTAACATCATGTCCTAATCAGATGCGAGATGACAAGATTCCAGCGACAAGAAATTTGGCTGTCCACAACAGGGGCCTCATTTATTAAGCATGCGTACACTCAGATTTGATCTTAGAGTGTGCGTACGCTTAAATCCATGCCAATGCTCATATTTGTAAAAACTGGCTTTGACATGGAAAAGTGTTTAGCGCCACGTCAGGGTCTGAGCAGACGTACATACTTTTTCTTGTTTGAGTACTGCAAGTTTTTGGAAATGTAAGCTGTTCTTGCAGCTCGCTGTTCTAAATTAAAGAATTTGGATGACGACTGGTGAGCTTTTACATGTTAATGACATTTAACAAAGTCATTTACAAGCAGAGAGCTGAAACCATTAATTTGCGCACAAGTTCAAGATCATTTGCGATTCATAGATTTCACATCTGAAAGAGAGGCGTACGTGCTTTTCACACGTACGCATATTTGAGAGGTGATCATAAGATCAATTTTAGGATGGTTTCTGCACAGCATTTTATAAATGAGGCCTCAGATGCGAAATAACAACGTGACGCGACAGAATCACTCAAATATCACAGCCATTCAGAAGCACAGCTTCCCAACAAAATGGACGTTTATAACCTAATTCATTCATATTAAACCACTTTAACATTATTAAAATACATACTGAGCGACTGATACCATCTTTGATTGTTACGCTTGTTGGTTCGCATTTTAATGTACATGTTTGCTTTATTTTCGAAATCTGAGGTACACTATCTATTGTTGCTTTCAGTATGGCTATAAAGGTCACGCAAAATGATATTCAAACTCACATTAGACACTTGAATATAATTGAATAAAGCACATTATCAGTACCTGAGATTATCATTGTTGTAGTTTGTATGTTGTTGTTTCAGCCGCGACGTCGCAGAAATAGAAACCGTATCTCAAATAGAAACTTTGTGTGTCGCTGTCGCTGCTGGTTAGTTAAAGATACCTTTTATCGTGCGTCGCAGACATCGCGTCATGTGTAGTTAGGACAGGGTGTAATTTGTGTGAAATTTGATGTTTTTGTAGAATCTGATTATACAATAACATGAAGGTAGGGGTGAACCTTCATGTTATTTTTTTTTTCCTAAAAATTATGTTTTCATACGATCCACTTCATAAAAAATCACTAACTTTTAAAAAAAAGGTGTGCCGCACACGTCCTGAAAACTGAAGCCAAAACATTTTGATCGCCATCTGGGGCCTGTTCTTTGTACGTCGCTAACTGAGTTAGCTGGATTTGATGGTTGACTATTTCGCTTGATCTTGGATCATTTGGTTCTTCGAAGCTCATCCTAGACTTGTTGTCATAGCAACAGGTCCGGAAGCTTAAACCTGCTCGGGAGCAGCTTATTTCATGTAAACAGGATTAGAGTGCATCTTTTTAAGCAGAATTGATACTTTAAAAAGGTCACAGCCACCACTACTTTATTACAAGAGTACCCTACTGGTCCAGGGACAATAATTTAAAATAATAATAATTTAAAAATTAAGTTGAAAATAATATAACAATATAATAATATAATATAACGATGTTGTGTATTCTATAATACTACAGACACAGCCAGTTTTACTCACTGAAAGATTTATTAGTGATGAAATAATTATTTTATAGTTGTATTGGAGTCTTACACACATGCTATAAATTCTGAATCGTTCATTTGAGTGATGACAGATATTATGGGAGTGGCTGCGCAGGAGATGCAGATAACTGGATCTCTAAGAAACTAATTAATGCTGTCACATAAGAAATCTGCTTCAAAGATAAAATTAAATGAATTGCTAATTACAACATTGACATAAAAATGTAAAGCCTGTACAAATACTAGAAATCATGAATATAAATAATTGGGAATAATGTAAAAAAGTTACAAATAAATTAAAAACAGTGCACATTTCATTTATCTATTATAACATTTATGTAGTTTTGCTCGCTTGGCTGTTTCCTTATAAAAGTCCAGAAATGTGTCAACTTTTTCGTCAGGTGTCTTTAATGATATGATGTCATTACGTTGGTGTCTTGCCGCCAGCCAATCACTGCATTGCTGATCGTGGTTTCGAGGATCGATACATCTGCCCTTTTCGGGGAACACGAAAACGCGCTGTAATCTTAGACAACTTAATCCAGATATTTTAATCTAATACACAAATTCGTTTGAAGAACCAAATTAGCCAGAGATCAGTTATCAGGATTATAAGATCTGGCATCTTTCAAATCATCTCAGATGTAATAAGCGACGTACGAAGAACTGGCCCCTGGTGGCTGGCTGAAGTATAACAAAATGTAAGCCAAACTAAAAAAATCAAAATGCATTTCAAATAAATTTTTCCCAAAGATAGTTTCCATCATTTTAGGTAGTTTTTTATCACACTGATGTACGTTCAAGTGTTTGTTTTTCTAATAAAATTGTGTTTAGTTCGTAAAAAAGGGGGTAGTTTTCATGATTGTGATCTTGTGATTGGGTCTGTTAGAGTTTGGGCGGGACTTTGATATCGCGGCTCCACATCAAGATCACTACTGCGCAGATGTCATATCTAAATGACTTCAGTTTCGCAAGATGACAGCGGCCATACTGGGTTTTGGCTTCACTTTTCTATAGTGGAAGGATGTGAAGATGCATTGTCCATGTTTTTTTTACAGTCTATGTACATTTTCTTGTTGGTATTTTTAACCATAAGGAAGTCAGAAATCATTTTCAAAGACATTCTCATGTCAGTTTAGCATGACCTGTGACTGAAAGTGTGGTCGTTTTGACACTCACTGAGTGCTTTTGGTCATGGTGTCTGAAGGGGTCAGAGGTCAGAGGTGAGGGAGGTGGTGTGTCATCTAGATGGTAAAAATTCCACTCTGTATCCGCATCTTCTAAAGGGAAGTCAAGAGCAGACTTAGCTTAAGCAATACATAAATAGCCAACGCTTAGGTATGTCTATGGTATAAATCTATTGCACAATTTGTACCAAATCTTTTGAGTCTGAAGGTTCTGGAAATGCCGGAAGAGTGTGGCGTGTGGAAGAAGAACAAGTCATCAAAGCCGATGGCAAATAGAGATGTGTTATACTGACAATAAACTCTCTCCTTCCCAGTAGCATTCTGGGAAGGGTTAGGAATCTGAACACAGGGCGATACTCTGGAATAAAGCAAAAAATCATAAAAATAAGCAATCATAAGATATATATTTAGTCTTTTAGCTTATTGTACGTGTCATGGATTGATCATGAATCAGTTTCAGATTTTCAACTGTGTAGATCCAGAGTGTTTTTCAAAGCATTTTCCTAAACTACTTGTCCAACTATTATTTTACTCTATTATGACTCTAATTTAATTAAATTAATATAATATACTATTAATTAGTAATAACATAACATTTCTAGTATATTATACTGTATTCACTGAATTGCTTAAATGTTTTAAATATAAATAAATAAATTTAATATGATAAAATGAAATGAATAAATAGTAAATTATTAATTTTATTATCGAAAATATTACATTAAGAATAGAATGGTGTATTATATTATATTATAATATGTTATATTATATTATATTAGTTTACTTTATTTTAGATACAACTCACATAAAAAGTACTGAATTACTTCAGCAGTATTTCTACATATTATTTTGCTAAATGTATAATAAAAATAGTTGTAAATTTATCAACTTTATTGTAAAACAAAAACACAGTGATGGTGTTACAAGCATTACTTGCACAATACATTATTATTTTAATAAAAAATAAGACAAAATTGACTTTTTACATAGAATATAAAACATTCCCTTTCCCAAATATTATAACGCAATTTATACATTTTTGCTTAAAAATAGTGCTGTCAAGCATCCAAAATAAAAGTTTTTTGTTTACATAATATATGTGACCCAGGACGACAAAACCAGTCTTAAGTGTCAATGATTTATACATCACCTGAAAGCTGAATAAATAAGCCTTCCGTTGATGTATGGTTTATTATGATTGGACAATATTTGGCTGAGATACAACTATTTGAAAATCTGGAATCTGAGGGTGCAAAAAAATCGAAATATTGAGAAAATCGCCTTTAAAGTTGTCCAAATTAAGTTCTTAGCAATGCATATTACTAATCAAAAATTAAGTTTTGATACATTTACGGTATGAAATGTACAAAATTTCTTCATGGAACATCTTTACTTAATATCCTAATGATTTTTGGCATAAAAGAAAAATCGATATTTTGACCCATACAATGTATTTTTGTCATTTTGTGTTTCTTCGTCTTGTGTTTCCCCTCCTCTCGTGTCCTTATATGGAGTTCCTGTCCGTGTCCTAGTTTAGTGTTCATTAGTTAATTCGTCCCCAGCCCTGTGTCATTAATTATCTCGTTTCCCAGTGTACTTAAGTCCTGTGTTCCCTCACTTCAGTGTTCTGTTTTACATTGTCATGTCGGTTTGTCCATCTGTTGGTAGTTCGTCAATAAAGAAACTTTAAAGAAACAATTGTTGGCTATTGCTACAAATATACCCCAGCGACTTAAGACTGGTTTTGTGGTCCAGGGTCACATATGTGTGTGTACTGTATAATAAATATACTGTGTATATTTATTATGTATAAATAAACACACATGCATATTTTTATATATTAAATATATTTATTTATAATACTAATTATATGAATATAAACATAGACATGTAAATACATGTAAATATTTTCAAAATATATACTGTATGTGTGTTTTTATATATGCATAATAAATATACACAGTACACACACATATATTATGTAAACAAAAACTTTTTGGATGCGATTAATCGCAATTGATCGTTTAACAGCACTACTTAAAAACATAATTTTCACAATATTTTACCATAAAAACATACAGGATTGCCTTTGAGTATAAGCCATCTCTGTCAATAATAAAGTAATTCATACTGCTGTTTAAAAATTGTGTAAAATAATTTATAGTAGAAAAGGTACCAGAAAAATTTTATATAATTCTTTACTGTACAAAGTAGGGTAACTAAATATTAACATGTTAAGCATTTTAACATTTTATTAACATTTTCCTAGTACAATTACTGACATTGGTTAACGTATAATATTATTACATAATTATTATTACCTTACTATTATCATACTAACACAACTGAATTATTTCACTATTATTACTCTATTACTGTGCCTAAATTATTATGATGCTACTATTATCACTTTTCTAATAAGACTAAATTATTATTCAACAATTACTACTCTTCTAATATGCTTAAATTATTATTATTCTGTTATTATTGCTGTATTAACAGCGAGTGTGTTCTGCTGTACTAATGTCCAGTGATCTGAATGAAGAAGCAGTTCTCACCGGAGGTCATCTGGATCCATGTGGAGCAGAGAGAGATGAACATGAGGATCGTCTCTCCAACTGCAGCGGATATGTGAGCGGTAGTCATTACGGCACTCCAAAGACTCCAGAGCAGAGGATTCTGGGAACAGAAGATGTAGAAAAAGCTAGAAACACCTAATGATACTGAAACACAAGCAGATTACAGTAAAACAGCCCTAACCTGGAGCAAACTTGTCAAGCTGAGGACATCCTGTGAGGACTGATGTCCACAGTCCAGTCAGAGTCAAGGAGATAGAGATGTTTGGACGCATGGGGAAAACTGACCGAACAAGAGGAAAGTTTTGATATTCCCTAACAAACGAGAATAATAATTAAATACAAGTCAGAAACATCTGTGTGTGAAGGACAGTGGAGCTTACCGTCAAAGCACTTGTTCTTCACTGCTGTGGTGAAGCCGAGGCTCTGCTGGTCACAATGACATCCTCAAGTGTTATGAACTTGTGTGCGCCTGTGCCAGCTTGACCGCAAATGTGTTTACTTTTTAAAAGGTTCAAAACTGCTTTGTTTGCAGATTTCAATGTGCCACATGATTCCTTCCCCTAAATTAAAAAAATCTCAATATGCCAGTCTAATAAGCTATTATAACTAATACACAAACACTTATATTATTATATTATATTGTATTATTGCAAATTTTCTATATCATATTTAATATTCTATTTTTATTAATCTTTTAAAAATCTTTAATATTTAATATAAAATATTTAATATTTTAATGTTTCAAAAACACTGAAATAATAAATTGATAGAAAAGACTATTATTAATTAATTGCTTACATTTTTAAATATTATAATTAATTAAATTATGTTAAATTATTAATTGCTACATATTTAATTATTAATTATATTCAATTATAAATTATTCATTATATTACATTACTATTTAAATATATAACATTTTATTTTCTATTGTTTTTAATTTAATATTTAATATTTGAAAAAAAAAGAAATATCAATGATATATTATATTCAATTATTAATTGAATTGCTTAAATGTTTTAAATATTAGAATGAATAAATATTAAATTATTATTTTTCATTTTATTGTATTACTAATTTAATATATAACTTAATATAATATAAATCTTATTTTCTATTCTATGCATAATTTAATTTATTTTTATATGAAATATCAAATTCTGTTTAAAAATAAATTTAAAATATTATTTAATATTTAATATTTAATATCATTAATATAATATCTTTTTTCTATTCTATTCTTAATTTAATGGATTTAAAATTTTAATATGAAATTATAAAAAGACTAAAATAAATTAAAAGATTAAAAATATTATAGATAATATAATTATACAATTTAAAAATATATATTAAAATAAAATAAAAACATATTGACACATTAATAGTATATTGTATACTATTATTAATTAATTGCTTAAATGTTTTAAACATGATTTAATATTAAATTATTAATTGTATTATTTAAAAACATATTACTTCAGAATAGAAAATAATAGAATGTTTGGAATTGTATTATTTTATATTATTATATTACATTGATTTTTTTATGATTTGCATTGCCTAATTTACTACTGGATGAAAAGAAGTAATATACAAAGGATTTGAGGTATGATTCATATCTGTCGTACAATAACATAGTTCGGTACCTACAACTAGAGTTTTCCTGAAATCACTGACTCTAAGTATGAGCGATGTGTTAGTGAAGCTTGCAAACACGGCTAATGATCAGCTGTAGTTAATTCAGGTTGAGAACATTCCTCACGCTGATAGATCAGCCTCCTTCCACACCTTCATCAATCAAACTCACACTTGCCTAAAGAGTAATTATGTGTGTGTGTGTGTGTGTGTGTGTGATATATATATCAGCACCAATCCCTGCTTACATTAATGTATATAATTTACACATATATAATTGTGCCACAAAAGTCAAGATGCGCCACACATCAAGTCTCCCGTGATTTATGAGAAGACTTTTTCCGGCAGTGAAAGGAACTGAAAGAAGAAGTTCACCAAACTTCACCAAACAAGAAAAGTGAAATGTCACACGACCAATACTGCTGAAAATACATTAGAAAATCAGCATTTATTAGCACTGACAATTTATAAAATATATTCAGATTCCACTGTGAAATACTGGTTGTGTTAAAGTATTAATCACCCAGAAATTAAAGTTTTGTCATTACTTACTCATCCTTAGATCCACCTTCTGCTGGTCAACAACAATAAACAAAAACTGAGGGTTTAAAGCTTCAAAAAGGACACAAAAGCAGCGAAAAAATTACTTGCATGCTTTATATAGTAATCTAAGATAGGGTTATTATAGCTAATTACAATTAAAATTAAAACCATAAAAATGTTTTGTTACTTGAAATAATATAAATGGTAAAAAATGAAAATATAAATGAAAAATAAAATAAAACTTTCTTTTTAATTTCAGCTAGTTGCCAGGGCTACATTTCTTATATTTGTTTAATTTAACTAAAACAACTAAAACTAAATAAACTAAACATAAAATAAAATAAATAACAAATAATACGCAAAATGCAAGAAAACACTTTTTTTTATTTAGTTGTCAAGGCTACATTTCTTATTTTGTTTAGTTTAAATTGAAATACTAAAACAACTAAAGCTAAATAAATAAACTATTAGATAAAAATTTGTTAAATTTATATAGACATATAAAAAAGCAAAACAGTAAAAGAAAAACACACAAAACAATTACCACAATTTTACAAAAAAAGTAAAAACAGATCATATGAAAAATAAAATCTCTATGAACTGTATATAAACTGTAATAGTATATTAATAATAACACTGGTCTGAAGTCATTTAATAATTTTTGGACATTGAAGTTGATATTATTCACTGATTATCTTCCCTTCCAGTGATCTGTGAACTGTTGTTACCAGATCAGTGAATCAGTGAACAAAGAACCGAATCATTCTGATTCATAAATGAATCATTCAGACTGGATCAACTGATTCTGCTTCAAAAGTCAGGAACGATTCAAGGATGAGTAAATATGACAAAATTGTTAAATATTATTGGGTAAACTATCCCTTTTAGTAACCAAAAATAATTTTCAATTTGAAAACCACATAAACTAAGAATCAATGTGCAATGATTTGGAGATGACATTGTTCGCTTGTTTCAATACTCGGTGTTGTAGACGGTCAGATCTTTGGCATGCGTGACCAGCAGCTCCCAGGGAAACTGATTCACGGGGCGTTTGACCTTTGACCCTGTCTGTTTGCTCTCTTGCACCATGAGGGTGACGTCTTCATCGTCTAATATCCGTATCAGATCGCCCTCAGGGTCCCTGTAGTTCAAAGCAATATCTTCCACTTGAAAGACGTCCCTGAGGGGGTAAACAGAGAGAAACTAATTGCGTAGTAGTTTAGAGGTCACAGCAAGTGCAAATATAATTAGTATAATGCAATTTCAGGCCTCCATGTTATGTCGGCAGTCATGTGACTTTTATGCAAATGAGCCAACAGCAGCATTCTATGCCAGATGTATATTCAGCATCATGAAAATGAGGTTTATTATTAAACATTAATCCAGTGCTACTCGACACGTGGCCCTCGAGACATCGTTTTGTGGCCTTTGTGCTGTTGTTTGTTGAAAGAATAAAAATTACTTGGGAAAAAAAAAAAATCCAGCATTAAGATGTGGTTAATCATTTTTTATGGAAATTAGTATGAGATCTCTTGTTTTTGAAGCTACTCATATCTGTTTTCTATACTGCAATAAATGCTGACAATTCGCACAACATATTATTTGTAATTTTACAGTGTGATTAATTTTGCTCTAACATTTGGAGATACTATCAATTTAAAAATCCGATGGGTTTTTCGAATAAAATTGTATATATTTATTTTAAATTTACATTTTTTTTACATTTAATCACATCCAAAATAAAAGTTTTTGTTTACATAATATATGTGTGTGTAGTGTGTATATTTATTATGTTTATATAAATATGACTATAAATATACACAGCACACACACATATATTATGTAAACAAAAACTTTTATTTTGGATATGATTAATCGCGATTAATCATTTGACAGCACTAATTAAGAATAAAAATAAGATGCATTATTATATATTATATTGTTAATAATTACATTTTTAATTAGTAATGATAATAATAATAATAATTTAATATTTAATAATAAAAAAAAAACAGTTTAAAAAACAACTGAATATATTACATATATTTAAATATTATTAAATGTAAGTAATTCAATTGAAAATTAAAAATTTAAATGTAAGCGCCGTTGCGCTACGGGCGTCCCGAGTTCGAATCCCAGCTTGAGGACCTTTCCAAATACCATCCCACTCTCTCTCTCACTTCACTTCCTGTCTCATCTACACTGTCCTATAACAATAAAGGCAAAAAAAGCCCAAAAAATATGAAAAATTGTAATGTAATATATTGTTTTAAAAATTACAGTTAAAAATATATAAAACATTAAATATTTTTTAAATACTTAATGAATAGAAAATACAATATATTACATTAATAATATAATATAATATAAATATAATATAGGTGATGGCGCTTGTAAAAACAATCTGAAAAATAAAACAGGAATCAAAATTATTAGGATGTTGCTAATGTAATGATAAAATTAAATATAGTTAAATTTAAATATAGTCAAATCAATAATAAAAAATAAATAAATAAATAAACATATGACTTAAACAGTTGTTTTTCTTTTTTGCCTTAAAATGTTGTCTAGATAGGCAGGTCACTAGGTTTTCAAAAGAGCTTGCTAGATGTTCTCTAGATGAGAAATTTGAGAAAAGTAATTCATAATTATTACACTGTACAAAACAATTGTTTAAAGTGTTTTCTTCTGGTCAGACCGAAAAGTTTGACTTATAAAAAGACTTGTCTTTCACTCCTGGATGTTTTTTTCTTCTTCTGTTCTTTCTCTCTTTTCTACCACATCTTTTTCTCCCTCTTACTTGAGTTAAGGCAGGAAACATGGTGTGAATATTAAAGGGAGACACCAGCTCTCCTCAGCGTAAGAACAACAGCAGAATTAAAGATGAT